>NC_137821.1:46037071-46092071 GCF_963921795.1 Nannobrachium achirus | reverse complement strand
ATGGGCTTCCTGCGTGGGGGCCTTGTTGGCTTTTGGGAGGCGGTGATGTCACTGGTTTCCTGGTCATTGTGGCGCTGTCATGAGGGCTGAAATCCCCTTCTGGGGACTGGGAGCACAGGGACTAATGTACTCTGGACCAGGGGCGTCACACCAAATTCTGGGCCCTGGGTACAAGGATTCACTGCGGGCCCCCCATGAATGTTAACTATTGAAAAATAGCAGATATACAAGCTCACAGCGCGGCACCGAGTGCCGCGCTGCGAGCTTGTAGATCTGCTATTTTTGAAAAATCGTGAAAATGTGTGCAAGAAACCTATGTCAAGGACCCCCAAGATGATATGTATTTGGCCACGGACCCCGATCTCAAAATATTTAGTTCCAGGGACCCCCAGAAGCAAAATTTGAGTTCGAAATGTTCGCTTAAAAAAATACATATATTCAAAGATTTTCACACATTTTCACAACTTTTCAAAGATAGCAGATCTACAAGCTCGCAGCGCGGCACTCGGTGCCGCGCTGCGAGCTTGTATATCTGCTATTTTTCAAAATATACAGTTATTAGGGCCCCTCTCCACCTTGGGCCCCAGTAACTCAGTCCCACTTTCCTACCCCTTGTGACGCCCCTGCTCTGGACTCTGGACTGTTAGGCTATGCATTGCTGTCATAGGGTGGGCTGTGTTGTTATTAAAAGCTATGACGCACTCCCCCACCCACACACACAGGATGGTTGGTCACACACTGGGTTGGATTTAGCCTGGAAACCACACCAATCTGCCAGTTGCGGAGAAAAATTGCCTTCTGGTCTGGCCTGGCTAGGTTGGGATTGGATTTAGCTTCCCCCTACAAATGAACCCTGGTGTATTTGTGTCCGGATGGGACGCTTTGTGAGCTTGTAGATCTGAAAATGTCCTCCACCCTACTTCTTGTTTGATTTACAAATCAAAGTCTCTCTCGCGCGAGGAGGGAATTCGAGGTGGGTTATTGTAAAAGGTTCGCAGCCCTCACCGCTTTTGGGCCTGTGGAGATGACGGAGCTGTCTCAAGCGGACTCGAGCCACGCGAGACACCGCCGAGCGAGCTAAATCGAGCGAGTCGGCGTGTCGAGCGTTGCGAAGTCCGCCTGAGCCGACTCAGCGCCGTCTGAGTTGGCACGTCACGATAGGGACAGAATCGTAAATCTTCATCCCCCCGAACGGTGCGTAGCCAAAAGCTCCCAAGCCGCGAGGGGCGTAAGCCTTTTACAATAACCCGCCTCGAAATCACTCCTAGCCCCTCTCTCTCTCTCACACATAAACACACACACATTGAAAACCAACGATTTACTGTATAATGTAATTGTGGGCATGCTCATGAACGTTGTGGTGTGCGTGTATGCGTGTGAGCGTGAATGTGCCTCAGTGATGTGTTCATAAGAAGGAATCACAAGCAAGACTCGTGAACGATTTGTTCACGTCCTTGAAATGTTCCCCTCCGCCTCCCCGCACACAGGACGGCACGCACGTCTTTGAGCGAGGCTGCGGACCGGAATGTGAACGGTGAAGGAATCATTTGAACCGATCAATGCCGTGAACGTGAACGAAATGATCCGTTCACTGAAATGACATAATCACATACACACTAGTGTATGTGTGTCTCTCTCTCTCTCTTTTACCTGTTGTCGGTGGTGTGCCAGGGTAGCGTGTAGGGCCCGGGGTGGAGGTGCATGGCAGAGGGAGGTGGAGGGGGTGGAGGAGGAGGTGGAGGAGGGAGGGGAGGGGAGGCAGACGGGGGGAGGCAGGGCGGGGGAGGAGGAGGAGGGGGGAGAGGAAGAGGAGGCTCCGCTAGCTTCGCCAGGTGCCAGGAATGAGGTCTGATGAAAGGAACGCTGCGCCTGTGGACAGAGAGAGAGAGAGAGAGAGAGAGAGAGAGAGAGAGAGTTGAGTGAGTAATGCATGTACAATGGATGAAAAAGTCCAATATGGCAAGCCATATTCGACATAAATTGGGCCTCTTATTACTTCCTTCACAGGTGTTACCAATGATACTAATGAAGGCTCTGTTCCATTTGGTGTCGCAGAGTGGTTCTCAAACTTTTTCCAAGGGCCCTCATAAAGGCCCTGGGCGCGATAATGATAAAAAAATATGGTTTTCAATTGAAGTGGATGGTAGTGTCCACGCCACAACGATAAAGCTGTCATAATTGATGTGAACGCCGACATATCATTATCTTAATCGCGTCTGGTGTGAACGGGGCTTAACTCTGAGAGTGTACAAATGGAACCCCCAGAAGAAACCATGAAGGTCCCTGGACCACACTTTGAGACCCACTTACAGGTGTAGCAGAGTGTTTCCACAGTGAGCCAGCATGAACAATATCAGCACCCTGACTCTGTTTGACCAGAATAGAACAGAGCCTTCATTAGTATCATTGGTAACACCTGTGAAGGTGGCTATACTGTGCATAGAAGCCTATTCATATCGACGCGCTGTGAGCTTGTGCGGCGTGTGCGCCCACGGTTTTCGCCGTGCGTTGAAGTATGACCGGCGACGGAGCACAAATTAGGGGGGGTGGAGAGGTGGGGACTGCCCATAAATCTGACATCTCATTAGTCCTACATTGGTTAGGAGGGGTGGGGTTCTGCCTTTATCGAGAGACAGGAAAACAGTGAGAAAGAATCTGGGAGTGACACGCAGCAAGGGTTGGGAATCAAACCCGGGACGGTGGCACACGCCTTTACCACTCAGTCATCTGTAAAGTAGGTCGGGAGTGGCTTATTGTCGGTATCAGACAGTAACACGTGGGAGTCTGTCCCCGTTACAATGTGCTAGACAGATGGATTGCTGTGGTGGAGCGCCACACCTACCATCAGCTCCCAGTACTTGCCGCATGACTTGCCGCACCCAAGCCGTGGTACTCATACGCTGAGTCCCCCGCATACATTAGGCTTAACTTGCAAACCTGGCCCCGATCAGTGGAATGATGCAAAGAATAAACAATCTTTAGGTATGGATTGTAAGGTCCTAGTGTGTGCAGTTTGTGAACGAAGTGGCACAAATCACGTTTCACAACACAATGAAGCCATTCTATGCTGCATAGATTTACCCTGGCCAGTGGGTTTCTTTTTGGTGACGTCAGGCACATTGCTGCGTGAGCCGTGATTGTTTTATGTAGGGATATACATATAGACAAACACACCCTGCTCTATACAGCGTGGAAGAAACAGAGAGAGAGAGAGAGAGAGAGAGAGAGAGAGAGAGAGAGAGAGAGAGAGATGTACTGTACGATACAGTATAAGTACCAAGTACCATAGACCCTCTGCTCTAAAGCATTAATCCAGTCTACCATCAGATTTCCCAGGTTCACATCAACCATCGACATTCAAACAGGCTCTGCTGAAAGTCAGTAATAGTGTGTGTATGTGTGTGTGTGCGTGCGTGCGGCGAGCGAGTGACACAGTGACAGAAAGTGAAAACTAGTGAGAAGATAAATAGATAGATACCTATTTCCTCCCGCGAGGGAAATTCAGTGTTTTCATCCCAACCCAACTGGTTCGCTGACCACAAGGAGCATGTGAGCAATTAGGGGTTAAGAGTCTTGCCCAGGGACACACATCGACATTGCTACCCTGGCCTGGAATCGAACCTGGGACCTGGTTCCCCAGGCGGGCTCCCTAACCATTCAGCTATGCCCTAGCCCTTGAGAAAGCTCCTATACCATAATTGTTCAATTGAAAACTATTTGAGGGGACTATTAACGGGACTGGGCGGCCAATAGTGAAATACGGACGTTACTGTGATTGAGGTGAAAGAGAAAAGTAGAAAGTTGTGAGCTAACTATTAGCTATTTGGCTAACTGTTTCCGGGTCGACTTGAGGCTATTTTATACAGAGGCAAAATATGAGGGTAATAACGAATACAACTGTATACAGAGGTTTGGAAACGACATCTTGCAATGGTGACATGGGTGTTTGAATTTTTAATTGCGACCGTAGGTCGCATTTACTACAGAAAGCTCCACCAGGTGTCTGTCCGTCAGTGCGTCACACCTCACACGTCACACTTTTGCCCTGCTCATATCTCCGCAACCGTTGCCCCGATCCATGCCAGATTTTGCACACACACTCCTCACCTGCCAAACTACAACCTCCAAGGACCCCCGGAGCTCCAGGGACCCCCAGCTCCCTCGGGGACCCCCAAGTGTAAAAAATGAGCACATGTGCAAAAATTACCAAATGACCACCCCAACGGGGCTGCTCACGGGGAATTCCTGGGGACCACCCACTCCTGGTGCTCCAGAACCGATGCAAAAGTGGTGACGCCCCCAGTGGAGGACCCCCTCCACTGCAGCTCACATAAAATGCCGTAACTCGGCCTAGGAGCGTCCGGGAGAGCCGGGGCCGGTACCTATTCGTCCGCCAAGGCAACGCGGAGACCCCACCCCTCATTTCTCACATGGCCCTCTTCTAGCGCCACCTTCAGGCCAATTTTTACAACACATTTTTGCCCACTACTCCTACAGTTTTGGCCCTAAAATCACGCAACTTGCTACACAATATGTCTACACTCCTCCCATCAACATGCATCTGTCCCATATAGCGCCACCTTCAGGCCGATTTTTAAAAACACATTTTTGGACACTGCTCCTACAGATGTTGCCCTAAAATCACGAAAATCACTACACAGTATGTCTACACTCATGTCATCAACATGGCTCAGGAAGATTTTGGAAAAACACATTTTTGCCCTATTTGTGGAGATAAGTGACCTACGGTCGCTTATCTCCCGATTAGGGAGTCTTACTGGTATTTAGTATATATGTATACATCTTGGCCAAGTGGTTTGGTATTGGCCAAGTGGTTTGGTATTAAGTTATTACTTACTTACATTGTATAACTGCACTGCGCTGACGAAAAAAACTAAAAAAGAAAAAAAGAAAGTTCAACTTTCATGTCCATAAATCATTTTTAAATTGACAGACGAGAGTGGTTAGAGAGTAGAGACAGAAATTCCAGCCAGGTATATTCTACACTTCCACTGGGTTTCCTGGGACGTGCCCACAGTGTCTGAATGGCCCATTATGTAGCTAAGAATAACCCTCAGAATAACAGTGGAATATCAGGCCCGGAATGCCGCCGCCTGCCTGCAGGGTGGGAATAACTCTGGAGTTTCTTCTTTCTGCAGGGTAGAGCGCACAAAAACAGCAACAAAAACACAACCCAACTGAAGCAGGGAGCCAGGCGGCGGAGAGGGAAGTGGTTTAAGTGATTTAGTCCGGGAACGCGGCGTCTGTGTTGAACGACTTTAACCATTGTTTTGTGCTTTAGCTATAAAAAAATAGCAGATATGCAAGCTCACAGCGCGGCAGCTTGTAGATCTGCTATTTTTGAAAAGTCTTGCAAGTGCAAGTCTTTGAATACATTGACCCGATTCTA
The DNA here is from genome assembly GCF_963921795.1 of Nannobrachium achirus. Lineage (NCBI taxonomy): Eukaryota > Metazoa > Chordata > Actinopteri > Myctophiformes > Myctophidae > Nannobrachium > Nannobrachium achirus. Next base: position 46,086,661 of record NC_137821.1, on the reverse strand, counting down.
TAAGTGTCTTCTAAATCCTTCTGGGGTTTTTTGAAGTCAGTGGTTCTCAAACTTTTTTCATGTCAAGGACCCCCAACATTATATGTATTTGGCCACCAGCCCCCATCTCGAAATATCACGTGCCACCCCCCAGAAGTAAATATTTGAGTTACAAATGTTACAAATGACGATTTTTCCAAAAATAGCAGATCTACAAGCTCGCAGCGCGGCTGTGAGCTTGTATATCTGCTATTTTTTGATAGATAAAGCATGAACTGATGGTTAAAGTTGTTGCAATCTAAAGTGACACATTTCCAGGTCTTGCAGGGTTAAAGGGTTTCCTTTTTGCAAACCAAAAGACGCACACGGTTTGAAGCCTGCGGAGGCCTACGTGTCCATCAAGTGACCATGTGGTCCCGCGTTTGATGGCTTTGTGTCCTGGGCTGTCACAGCAAGTCCATAAGACATCATTACAGCATGTTTACTCTTTGTAAGCTGCAATCCAGAACTTACAGTATGTTAAACACTTAAGCCCTATTTATACTTCATTGTGTGAAGAATAGCGAAAACAGACCCAACGTGTGTCGCGATGCAACGACTTGTCGTGTTTTGCTCCAAAGTTGCTTGTAAATATCGGTAGTTGCAGGTTGTGTCACACGCAGGTTTGTTTTGGGCTTGTTTCTAAAGTAGTTGTAGTTGCTTATTTCGGCTACTTTCCTAAATCGTTTAAATCAGTGGTCCTCAAACTTTTTCATTACCCACCAAATTAACATGATTATTGTGTTTCAAATGTTTAAAAAAAATGTGCTTTGAGAAGCGGCCTGCTCACTCCTCATGCACTGAAGGAAGCATGGGCTCAGTTCGGGGCCCTCCCCAGGTTAGCAGAGAGAGCAGAGCCCAGGATTACAGTTTAGGCAATTGGCACTGGGTGAAAAATGGGTTACAAAATCGTGGGATAAAAAATCTTTGAAAATAGCAGATCTATAAGGTCACAACGTGTCGCAATCGGCCAGTGTTCATGTGGCCTATAGTCGCTTCTTTTGGGCATGTTTTCATATACTTCGTTTGCTCATTTATCTCGCAAAATCAGGCAACACTGACAGTAGTGTTTCTCCCCGTTACTCTGCACAAGAACAAACAGCGCCAGCATGTAAAACGATACGAGCCCTGGGAGGTAAGACTCTGGGGGGAAAGAATGCTGCTCCTGGTATAGGATGGAGTGGGAGAGGAGAGGAGAGGAGAGGGAGTGGAGACATTTTTAGAGTATTATTGTTTATGATAAAGAGTAGCAGGGGCCAGTGACCAAAGTAAACAGTGCCGTTTCCTGATGCAGTCGCCTTCAGAGCGCTGCCTTTCTCTTTATCTCAGAGTGACCGTTCGGCTCCACTGACACCATGTCCTTAAATCATCCCCTGAGAAAGTTTACTGTCCGTCCGTCTCCATGTGTGCATCTGTGATTGAGTAGCCTCTCTGACTGTGTGTTTGTGTGTGTGTGTCACTTGTACAAGGCGTTCTTGTACTTCTGTTTATGTGGACATAAATAAATACTTCAAATGTGTGCCTCCATGTGAACATATCGTCACTGTCGGGCAGAAACCTCGTATCACCAAGTTTCAAATTTGTAATGTCTTTCGCGAAGTAAAGCCCTGCTTCATCAGACAAGGCCGTTGCACACATGTAGTGAAAACAGCCAATCTACAAGCACACAACGCCTCGCACCGCATTTCAAGGTCTCCCCATAACTCTGACAGTGTACAAATAATTTGTACACTGTCAGAGTTACAGACTTGTGTGGGTTAATTTAGACCTCCATAAAGGCACCCACAAAGTCCCTGGAATCCACTTTGAGAACCACTGAGGTAGCCTACTAGGCCTATAACCCTGTACATGTCTATGTATATTCTGATAATTATTTTACGCAGAGCAAGTTTTGCTGAGTCATTGTGGGGAATCAATACGAGAGGGATTAGGAAACATCACGTCACCACTAGAGAGACTCAATTACGTTTTGAATTCCAGACTTTTACATGTAACAGAGTATTTCTACATTGCCGTATTGATACTTTTACTTAAAGGGGTACTGTCACCTAAAGGGGTTGAGGGGCAGATTACACTGTGACATGAGCTTCTCTGAAAACGGTCTGAAACAGTCTGAAGCTCATGTCACAGTGTAATCCGCCCCTCGCCCCCCAACAACAGCTGACCAGTACAGTAAGTAGTCATACAGTCAGGCTATACAGACAATTAATTTGATTGGCTTATAATTGCACATCCCCACAATGACATCATAAAAATATTAACTTGTTTTTTTAAGATGATTCTTAAAGTGACAGTAACCCTTTAGGTGACAGCTAGTGAACTAACTGTCAGGTCACCCGAGGGAGAACATTTTCTTAACCACTTTACACATATCTAATTCTGAGTTCAACAATCAAAACACCAACGCTGTGGAGAATCTTTGACAAGATTTCTGTTCATTCTAACTTATTCTGCTCAAAACCTCTCTTATTCCTTCGACAACTAAAAGCCCTGATGAATAAAACAAACATCCCTTCTCCCATGAAATAAACCAACAAACCAGTCACATGAAATCTCTATTTAAAGGGGGGAAATTCAATGACACATATAGACTTCAGTACACATACAATGGTCTGGCTCTGCTGTGGGAGAAACCAGGTGATCTGCGGTTAATGGACCACAGAGTAGCGATGTGGACGACCCGCAGACGTTCAGGAAATTTAATCACATTCACAAGACGAAGCATCCGCTTCTATTTATGGAGCCTCTCGCCCTCCCTCTCCGTTGCATGAGTTCTGAATCCATTGCACTCATTCACTGAAATACCAAGAAATGCCATTTTAAATACAGGTCACCTGCGTCTGCGCGTGTGTGTCACTGATAAATCTGATTAACAACATGAACCCTAGCGTCCCCGTTCTGGACCTGGCATAAGTACTGCAGTAGGTGAAACATTCTGTGAAATGCATTAGTACTGTAGTAGGTGAAACATTCTGTGAAAGGCATTCGTACTGTAGTAGGTGAACATTCTGTGAAAATAGGTGAACATTCAGCAAACATCACAACCAGTGTGAAATGAGCAGTGCTATTTACGAGGTAATCTATTTCAGTGTCCCCGCGAAGCTTGGCCAATATTGTGAACCTGGGCGTACAACAAACTTTGGGCGCTTTGTGCAAAAATGTAGGCCAAGCTTAGCCAATGCTAAACTTTGCGGGACATACGGATGGACATACATACTGTACGGACGGACATACACACACAGAAAAACCTGGGATGACCCGTTAGCCGCATGGTTAGGGGTCAATTCACGAAAAGACCGTTTGAAAAGAGCGAAAGAAAGAAAAACGAGACAGAGGTGAGATGAGATTAGATTAGATTAGGGGAGACGAGGGGACTGGGGAGACACAATTGAGGAGAGAAGAAAAGGGCAGCAGGAGAAGAGAAGGTGAAACGGCAGAGGTTGGCAGAGGAGTAGGGATGGGACGATACACGATATTATAGTTTATCGTGATAAATAAATTCATGATAATCGCATTGTGGAGATTTCATTTATCCTGATATCATCCTCCAGCATGCACTTGGGATCAATTCACCTTTTATTTGCCAAGCTGCATAATATCCGGTACCACTTAAACCCTCTATAATTGGTAAAAGGTACTTATAATATACAAACTTTTTTTTTATTTTTTGATTTTTTTATACTTTTTATTGCAATAATTTCAATTTTACATTTCATATTTCACTCTATATAATATACGAACTTGATACAGTCTTTTTTTTTCACCCTATCAAATGTCTTTGCCAACAAAATTGCAGATCTACAAGCTCACAACGTGTCACATTGTGACGCGTTGTAGATATGCTATTTTTTGGCACATGTTCTGCCCCAGGATAATGTCGTAAATCGCGATTTCTTTTGTCACAATAATCGTGATATGACATTTTCATATCGTCGCATCCCTACAGAGGAGACAAAATTACAGTTTCAGAAACGGCCCAGACAATCTGCACTGGTGGTGACTGACTTGAGCCTCTATGAATGGCTCCATTGGAATGTCCTACTTAAGGTCAGAAACTGTAGCAACCAGCTGACTGATACCGCAAAGGTCAAACGCTCATAATCTGACTCACACACACAACACAGCGACTCATACAGTATAGCCTCTCAGACAGACAGACAGACAAACAGACACACGGGGAGACAGATAGGTCTGTCAGACTGACAGAAATCTAATAGATAAGCAGGAGGGTTGTGTGTGCGCCGCGCCGTTCCGGGTTAATCAATGGGAGATGATCCCACCAGGGGCGTCAATTGGGTATGGCAGGGGTATGCACTGCAGCTGCCATACCCTGGGTCCAGGGGGGAAAATTAAAGTTACTTTTAAAATATAAATCCATGAATGTCTCTTTTTCTATCTGTGCTGGTTATTGTGTTGTTAAATTACAGTAAAATAACTACAAATGCAAAATGTAACAAAATGGTCACTTTAACAAGGTATTATAATTATATTCTCCACACTTGTACTCTCCCCATCTTGACAGAATGGTATATTCCCAGGTTCCGCTGGTCAGCTGCACGGGTGCAATGCATTATTGTTAATTGTGGCACGTTTACTAAAACATGCCAAGTTTAGCTGCACTTGAACAACCGTTCCAGGCTGCCATATCCAGCCCAAGAAACCGTAGAAACGGGAGGAAATATAGAATGTACTTCTTAAAATAAATGTATCATGCCTGTTGCTAAGGTATGGCAACATGACTGGTGTCTTGCACGCGCGCGAAGGCTAGCGTGCAAGACACCAGTCATGTTGCCATACCTTAGCTTTTTCTGAACTGACGCCACTGGTTGTGTGTGTGCGTGCCGTTCCAGATGAATCAATGGGAGACGATCCCACTCGGGACAGTGTGAAAGTAAAAGAGGACGATAAGAGCGCAACACGCAGGGAAGCGCGGCACGCCGTTCACATGGGTTAAGACAGCGGGAGCTCTCAGCTCAGGAAAACATACAGCATGGCTGTTTTCAGTGGCTGTCGAAACTTTTTTTTAATAACAAGGACCTCCATGACTCCGAGGGAGTACAAATGGAACCAAATGGACCCGTAAAGGTCCAGTTGGTTCCATTTGTATACTATCAGAGTTACAGACCCGTAAAGTCCATTTGGAAACCCCTCAAAGAATCCCGAGGGTCCCCGGATCCCGCTTTACGACGCTCACGACGCTCACAACGCCTCGCGCTGCGAGGCGTTGTGAGCTTGTAGATCTGCTATTTTTGGCTACAGTTCTCAGAACATGGACGCTTGGGTTCAGCTGGTTAATATAAAAAGATTTGGAGGACCTCCTGTAGTAACTCTGAGGACCCCCTAGGGGTCACCGGACCCCCTGTTGAAGACCCCTGGTGAAGAGGGATAAAAGGAGGGGGCAAAGTAGAGTGCGTGGGGGTCGCGGTACTGAGGGTTTATGTGATCAATAGAGCGCTGAACAAACATGTTCTCCTCGTGATATTCTGACTTGGATATCGGGTTTGTTGTGATTTCATAACTTCACCTCATGTCTCTTTGCAGATTTCTAGATGGGAAGTCTAATGTAAACAATACTATACAGTAATATATACTCTATAGCAGGGGTTCTCAAACTTTTTTGACTCAGGGCACCCCTGTAAATAACCTTTTCATCCAGGGCAACCTGAATCAATCAGTTAATTCTTTAGAATCTTATATCATATTACGTTACGTAAATATGCATCTTTCCACCATGAGATACGATATGTCACAGAGAAATATCCGCTTCCAGTAGAACAAATTGAAAATAACGTTTAACCACTTGAACCCCAGCATCCCTTACAAGTGTCACGTTGTGACACGTTGTGAGCTCGTAGATCTGCTGTTTTTTGGTGAAGAGAGTTGAGGCAGATGGAAAAAGAACTCAATCAAGCACTGTGCAAATCAGGTCTGTTTTACTAACCATAGAGGGTCTAAGTGGTTAAAAGTTAAAACTGAAGTGATATTGATGAATTCAAAATATTATCCAAGTATTCTGAGGCACCCCTGGACTGGCATCATGACACCCTAGGCCTAGGGTGCCACAGCAGATGGCACCCACTATTGTTTCATGACATGCCAACACAGAAAACCGATATAAATTCCAATTTCTATAAGCACTAGTGCCTCCTGCACAATTTAAGGGCAAGGCTGCCAGGCAGGTGTCCCATGCATGAGAGGACGTCCAAAGATGCGAGGAGAGACTCTTACCTACAGTGCTGCTCACACGCAACCATTCAAGGCAGAGACGACGGATTCCCAGGGTCGCCGTCCTGTGTCACAGGCGCGTCAAGGTCAAGTCGAGTCGAGCTGGACGTCCCTCTCAGAAACGGCCAAACGCTTAGGCGAATATTATGCGAATTAAGGCACCTGACGAAACTCCTGCCTTCTCAAAAGCAATCTCGCAAAGTATTGTCCCAGAGTTTCAAACGGCAACTCGTAGAAAAGTAAAATACCCCACCGTCGGGCCAAACACACTCAAACTACAACTTCCCCTTCTCTCCCCTCCCTCTCCTTATGTTTTATGAGGAAAATCCCTCCCTCGTCTCCTTAAGTCTTGTGTGAGAGAGAGAGAGAGAGGGAGAATGTCCGGTGGTTTCCGTGAGCCGCTGCTGGTGGTGCTACTGTAGACGGGACATTAAAAAAACCTGCTGGTCCTCGGGAGTCTGTCCGGCCATCTGAGGGGAAACCAACTCTCAGGTTTTGACCCAAGTGATGCCTGCTGGCCCCCCTCCCCGCAAGAAGACAAAAATTACCCTCCCAACAAACCCATACCTCCACACACCCCCCCCCCCCTCCTTTCCTCTTCACCTCCTCCTCGCCCTCCCTCGCTTTTCTCGTTGGAAGACAAAACATTGCTATTTCTCCCTCTCTCCCTCCTCTCTCTCTCTCTCTCTCCCTACACTGCTCTCTCGTTCGGACTCTCTTCCACCACCCCTCTCTCCCAGGCACGTGCACACATAGACGTCAAAGGGAGCTTGAGCCCCTGCCCTTTTATCTGTCTGTAAAAAGTGCCCTCTCTCTGGACCGTGAATGCAGTTTTTGCTACTTATGGTGAAAGAAATGCAAATGCCCAAAAACATTCCTTTCCATGAGATATCTCAAGGCAGTATTCAAGAGAATTACCTTGTCCAAACTCTCTTGAACTTGAATGCAGCATCTTATGTTGAATTAATTGGCCTCTCTGTGTAGAAATCCATGCCGTTACGCCACATCTCCAGTATTCATTTGATTATGCTTGGTTGCAAGCACCGAAAATAGCCGACCTCCAAGCTCAGCTTGGAGGTCGGCTATTTTCGATATTTCCACCAAAAGGCCCTTTTAAAAATGTCAGCCCCTGCCTCTCTAATATTCTCTGGATGTCACTGCTCTCTCCCTCCCTCTCTCTCGTTCTTTCATTCCTCTATCCCCCCCCCCCCCCCCTCTCTCTCTCAGACAGGATGTGTGAGTAAGTGAGCCAGGAAGTGTTGCGGAGCGTAGATAAAGCAGGGGACGGCTGCTAAAATAATAGCCAACAGTTCCAGCGCTGTTATTGTTTGACAGAGGGAAAAATGCAGAGGTGCTTCCTCCTCCTGGTGTGTGTGTTTTATGAGCGGCTGAGCGTGTGTGTGTGTGTGTGTGTGTGTGTGTGTGTGTGTGTGTGTGTGTGTGTGTGTGAGAGAGAGAGAGAGAGAGGCATAACTACAGTAATAAAGGAGGCGCGTGTATCTATTCTGCATCTAGCTTAAGGCAAGACCCAAATTCAGTGAACATTTTAACTGAAATATTTTGCTCCTGGGGGTTCCCTGGAACACAAATATTTAGTGTAGATTCATTATGTGAGCTTTTATGCCTTTATTGATAGGACAGTAGACAGTAAATGGGGGAGAGATGGGGAGTGACCCGCGGATTGGGAATCGAACCGGCGACGCTGCCAGGCATCCATGCCAATGTGGCAATGCCTAAGTGGTATGCGCATGCCCTGGACCAGTAGGCCAGCGGGCGCCCTGGAACAAAATATTTTGAGATGGGGGTCCGCGGCCAAATACATATAACTGTGGGGGTCCTTGAAATGACAACGTTTGAGAACCACTGATTTTCTTCAGAAAACTGTTAGGATTTAGAAGACATTTGTAGAATCGGCCTAAATCAGTGGTTCTCAAACTTTGTCATGTCAAGGACCCCCACAATGATATGTATTTGGCCCGCGGACCCCCATCTCAAAATATTTTGTTCCAGGGACCCCCAGAAGCAAAGGTTTGAGTTAGAAATGTTCACTCTGAATTTGTGTCATGCCTTAAGCTAGATGCAGAATAGATACACGCATAAAAAGGAGAGAAGGCAGTTTGGACAGAAAAGAGGGGGGTCCTTTCATTCTTTCTGTTTTTTTTCTTCATATGGACGGAGAGCAACCAGAATAACATGGTGGTGAAAGAATGTCAGTGTGAGAAAGGATGTGTGGTTTTATAGGACAACATACAGCATGGACACAATGACTGGTGGAGAGAGAGAGAGAGAGAGAGAGAGAGAGAGAGAGAGAGAGAGAGAGAGAGAGAGAGAGAGAGAGAGAGAGAGGGCGGTGAAAAGATGGAATGAATAGAAAGGAGGAGAACAGAAGGAGGAGAGATTATAGCCTCTGAGGTTTTAGCTGACAAGCATTTTCTTTTTTGCGTCGCTTTGAAATGAATAACGAGACTCGTTTAGGACTAATTAATGGGACTAATTAAAACAAATAAAGCCGTTTAGATGATGAAGCTGCAATCCGGGACTCAAGGCCAGTCCACACACCAATGCTACACGCAACCATGGAACAACTTGCAAAGTCCAACCCAGATTTGGCTAAAAGGAATTGTCAAATGTGTTCGCCTGCTATGCCACAAAAATGTGGAACGCCCTACCGAAGGCCTTAAAGGAGTGTAAATCCCTACCTTCCTTTAAAACGGCACTGAAAGCCACTTAGAGGCGGCTGCTACTCTAAACTGGTAAAAGAAAATAAAGCCTATCCTTACCTCCCCTGACCTTTCTAGTATACCTTTTATTATGCATTGTGTTTTACAACGTTTTTACAACGTTTTGTTATTGTTATTTTGTCATTCTATGTTGAGTTAAAAAAGGACCCACATGCCCAAAAGCTTTTTTTTTAGGTATCATTTTAGTTGACCTTGTACCAGTGAACTGTATTGTCATGAAACTGTACCCTTTCCTATGCAAACTTCTAATAAAGTCTTCAATCAATCAATCAATCAATCAAAAATCACTTCTTAATCTTATCCCCAATGGCAGTTTCAAGGAGTTGCATTGGTGTGACATGGCATTAAAACTGTGTTGTTACAAGCAGTTGCGACTATAGCTGCATTTGTGCGGTCTGGCCTTTTATTCTAACGAATATTTTTTTTTTTTTTTTAACCAATCTTAATATGATATGTTAATACAATTTATTACACGGCTTGGTTGAATGCTTGATTGGTCAATCACTGAATTCCATGATGTGTTATTTCTTGATAATGACCGCTCCGCTCTATAACAGACCGCTGTCTAATCAAAGGCTCAGGGCACCTGGCTGTGCTCAGTAAGCTGCTTGATTTCTATACTGTATCCAACATGACAGCCGTGTAAACAAACACACAGTGTCATTTACAACTAAACGTTGCTCTCAAGAATGTCTTTGAAAACATTTGAAGCGAGAAATAGACGAAGCAGTGAGTAACGGAAAATTGATTCTATTTCATCAACACTTCCTTGTTTTCCAAGGCGACCGCGTTGGCAGTGCGTTGCGATGGGCAGACGGCCAGTGCAACACTTATAGAATACTTTCATTACTGTTACTGTAAGCAAGGAAATACTTCGGTTTTGTTGTTACTTTTGGGTCAATTTATTAATTCAGTTTACGGTGCCTGTATATGGAAACCTGTATATCCTGTCGTTTTGGGTCATAAATAAACAAGAAGTTGAAGGATACAATGAAGTTGAATAATGAATTATGTAGTGTGCATTTTCACATCATACATACATTACTTCATTTTACATCAAAGTGCCCAGATGTTTACAACCAGTTCAAGCCTGCAATGAATGCTGTTATTTTGTTTTCTAATCTCTGGATTGTTTGCATCCAGTTCAAGTCCCTCCAGTGTATCTAGGTGTCACCAGATGCATTGGTGAAGGTGTTGATCTCCGATACGTCTGGCTACGTGAGATTAGCTCCGTTGCAGTAAATAAAACCGCACCCAACTGGTGCACTAAGTGGGTCAAATCCAGCACTACGGATGTGTGAACTGACCTACATTGATTTGATAACTGACCACTAACAGTTTACACAGCTTCTAAAGCTTCCTCCAATCCTCATACAACAACAGACGGCGAAAGGAAAGAAAGTGGATGAGAAGGGGATGAATGAAACCAAAGAGAAACGGAGAGAAATAAATGGTAGAGGTGCAGGAATGTGGTTTAAGACGGGGAACACATTATTGCTTTCTTTAACCATTATTTTATGCTTTAACTATTGAAAAATAGTAGATATACAAGCACCGAGTGCCGCGCTGCGAGCTTGTAGATCTGCTATTTTTGAAAAATCTTGAAAATTGTTTGAATATTTTTGACCCGATTCTATAAATGTCTCCTAAATCAGAAAACCTATAATATGTTTCTATGAACAGTGGTTCTCAAACTTTTTTTTTCATGTCAAGGACCCCCAAAATGACATGTATTTGGCCACGGATCCCCATCTCAAATTATGTTGTTCCAGGGAGCCCCAGAAGCAAATATTTGAGTTACAAATGTTTGCTTTTAAAAAGATATATTCAACAAAAAAAGTGCAGATTTTCAGAAATTGCAGATCTACAAGCTCGCAGCGCGGCACTCGGTGCCGCGCTGTGAGCTTGTAGATCTGCTATTTTTCAATAGCTAAAGCATAACATTTTCCAGGTCTTCTTAACTCATTTAATGCCAGCCTATCACCACTAGAGGGCGCCCAGTGACCAGAGAATAATGGAGATATGCTGGTAATGCATGCCCAAGCCCTGGAGCCATGACTTGCCAGAACACTTTACTTTGTGCATGTACAGGAAGAGGATGAAGTTAGCTATTGGCTACCAAGCATTTTAGATTTAGATTTTCGTCAACTTAGCCATGATTAAACCTTGCACACCTAATGCATGGGAGAAGAAAAAAAAATGTTTTTGAATTTTTTTATTTTTTTTTATTAAAAAGCCGAACTAGTTCGGGATCGGCACTCTGGGATGCGATAATAAAGCCGAACTAGTTCGGGATTGGCACTCAATGAGTTAATGTTTTCAAGAGGGAAATAAAGTTAAGGGAGCGTCAGGCCAGCTCACAGTGGGGAGAGAGTGGGCTGGAGCGAGATGAGAGTGTTTTTAAAAAAAGCTCGTCCAAAACCCAAAGCACAGCAGAAACACGACGCAAATAGCACCGGTTCCGCTGTGAAACGCAAGACACAAAAAAACACCAGGGGAGGAACGACCTTTTTAAAGGAGTTTACGAAGGCCACAAGTCTTCATGCACATCCAAACAATACAATACCAGGTGCTGGACAGAAGAACATGTGAAAACAGAAGAACCGAGTCAGGATACAGGCTTGTGATCTCAGGAATATTTTGTTGTTGTCGGGTGGAAACCTTGTATGTCCAAAACCTACCCATTTTGTTAAAATAGTGAAAATAGCCGAACTACAAGCACACAACGCCTCGCACCGCGAACCGTTGTGTGCTTGTAGATCTGTTATTTTCACTAGTCTTGTGTGAAAGTCTTGTGTGATGAAGCAGGGCTTTACTTACTAAAAAAACACACACATTTTAAACTTAGAGATTACGAGGTTTCTGCCCGACAGTGACGATTTATTATATTCATATATGGTAACATAATAATCATAATTAATATCCAAGGGAGCATCATCCAGTGTGAGAAACGCTACATTCTCACCAACTTATTTATACTAAAATATTTAAGGCACAAAGAATATTATGTGCTGCTTTTATTGACCACACTGTCCCATGTTCTCTGGGATCTTGGTTGCTTATAATGTTACCAATCTTATCTTGGGAATGAACCACTGAAACCCTATTATATACTTGGATGCCCTGGGGTCCCACAGGGGTCTATACTTGGTGTCTTGGTCCCCTCTTTTTTCCCCCTTCTACAGAAAATCTCTTTGCCGGAAGATAGTTTACGTTGTGGGTTTTTATATCTGCTATTTTCGCAGAATGTTTGCCTTTTATGACATGCGCAGAATGGGGATACCAAGGTGGTTAAAAGTAAACTCGTTCTAATTAGGTTTAGCTCTTGTGCGGTCTCTCTGAATCAAGCAGAGCAAAATGCAAAAGGTTAGAGGTTAGAGTTGAATAACTCAGAACTCACCTCTCCGTTATAAATACCATTCTTCCCCAGCTATGATCCTTCCAACATTCCACAACAGGCCTTGATTTAAGAGACAACTGAATTAGCTTATTATCAGCACTGTCAGCCCTTCGTGAGTACAACATGCAACAGCAGACACAACCAGAGTTTGTGAAAGACTGAGATGGGAATGAGTGTTGGCAACCTGCGGAGAGTAACTACAGCCCTGGCTTTTATGAATGACACCGGTAATATATAGCCAGTGATAACACAACGGCACAAAGACAAACACAGAGAGAACATGATAGCATGAGAAAGAAACGGGAAAAAGGTGAAAGGAAAGAAGAGTGGGTGAAATACTGTAGCTAAAGTAACAAAAGGGATGGAATTTTATTGATGTTTAGAGATCAGCAAGGAGAACAAAAAAACTCTTTACACTATGTGTCTAAACAACATGTCTCTTTTCTTTTACCACATAATTCAAAAATGGCATGGAAAATAGCATATTTCTATTTTGGAAAATGTTCTGCCCATATACGACTATACTTTACTTACTATACATTACTTTACTATACTTACAATACTATAGGCCCTATAGTAATGACATAAAAATCACATTGAAAGATGTTATAAGTGCCACTCAGACAATAAATGTCAAACTTATTTTCTTTCCCAGTTAAAGTTGTAATTCACTTTGACAAGAGCTGCATGAATCTCACAGAGCTACTAGAGAGGTGTGTGTGTGTGTGTGTGTGTGTGTGTGTGTGTGTGTGTGTGTGTGTGTGTGTGTGTGTGTGTGTGTGTGTGTGTGTGTGTGTGTGTGTGTGTGTGTGTGTGTGTGTGTTATCAGGGTTGAAGTTTAACTAGCCGCGGAGCAGCAGACAGTTAATAACCACGGCCTGACACTGGGCTTCAAAGCACTTCCTGCAGGAGACTCCTATCTCCCGTAGACTTGACGGGGAGACGTGCGTGCACGTACGTGTGTGTGTGTGTGTGTGTGTGTGTGTGTGTGTGTGTGTGTGTGTGTGTGTGTGTGTGTGTGTGTGTGTGTGTGTGTGTGTGTGTGTGTGTGTGTGTTAGAGAGAGAGTGTGTAAGACACTGGTTCCCAAATACTGGGTCGGGAGCCATTTGTGCATAGGCCGCGGACCCGTTTTTATGGATCCCCTATTTCTTTGTTTCCTACATTTTCAAAGAATTAAAACATTTCCCCAAAAGCTAAGAGTTTCGTGAATAAAAAGACATATTATGATTTTTCAAAGTAATTTAATTAATTTAATAAAATAAATATCTAAGAAATTCCATAAATTAGAAATAGACATTTTTAAGAAGTAGTGAAAATAGCCGATCTAGGTCTGCTGTTTTCACTAGTTTGGGTCCCAGGCAAACGTCTCTCCTTTGGGTCTCGACCTAAAACGTTTGGGAACCACTGGTTGTGTGAGAGAGAGTTTGTGTGTGTGAGTGTGTGTGAGAGAGGATATCCATCTGTGTGTTTGTGTATATTAAATGTGTGTCCGTGCATATGGACGTGCGTGCGTGTAGATTCCTGACATTCCTGGTCTTTCCCTTCAAAAAGGGTCAAAGGTCAGACTATGGTACAAAACCTAAACAACCTCGCCCCTCTCTCTCTCTCTCGCTACCCCCCTCCCCTCTCCCCCCATATGAGCCTTTGTTTCGGCCTGCAATCATGACCTGTTTGTTTGTTTTATGAGTCTACTGAGGAGTGTGTGTGTGTGTGTGTGTGTGCGTGCGTGTGTGTGTGTGTGTGTGTCTGTCTCTCACAGGGGGAATGCCTGCATGCAATCAGACTCATGTCTGTTTGTCTTATCGCCCTTTATAACTTGTCATTATGGACATTTGTTGCACACGGTACACACACACACACAGACACACACACACGGCGCGTCGGAACGCACTGAGGGGTCGAACCTTCAAAGGACGGATAGCGGCCCACTGATAGCACCATGAATTATGCATCATTTTGCACCCACAGCTCAAGGTCTGGCTCAGTGACGATATTGTGCTAATGACATGGCCGGGCGCAAAACACACCCATGATGTAGGTTTTTGTAAATGAGTGAGGTTTAGCTCTCGCTTCGCGTCTGATTGCAATTATCCACGTGGCAACGTAATGCAGTGAACGGTGACTTTAGGTCGCTCTATTTATTTGTTGCACCGAATGCATCTTTAGACCCATTTCCACTGTAGGGCCGACGCAGAACTAGAACCAGAACTTTCCAGAACCTGTAAAGTTCCGGGACCAAGTTCTGCTTAGGTTTCCATATAACCAGAACTAACTGAGAAGGTCAGCAGCACTGCTGACCCCGCCCATAGGTTCCCAGAACTCAAGTTTAGTTCTACCTCAGGAGCGTGTATGAAAATAGCATCCCGATTCCAGCAGTGGAAGCTTGTGATTGGCTGAACCGGAGGTAGGGAGCGCTCCGTTGTGTTCACCTGGACCGCGCGGAGGTGCCGAAAGTCGGGGGGCTGAAGATTTACTATTCTGTCCATAACGGCACATAAGTCGGTAACGGCGCTGAGTCGGCTCATGCGACCGTCGCAACGCTCGACACGGCGTCTCGCTCGCTACCGCTCGCTCGGCAGTGTCTCACGTGGCTCATGGTCGCCTGAGACGGCGCGCCTCTGTCATCTCCACCGAAAACAAGCGCTCCGCCCTTGGTCCATTGTTGGAACCGGGATGCAGTTTTGATTCACGCACCTCAGGAGCAGGAACAAAAAAAGGTTCCAGGAACCTCGTCTGAAACCGGGCCATGTGCTATGGAAACAAAAAAATTGGTTCAGGTTCCTGAAAGTTCTGGTTCCACCTTGACAGTGGAAAGGGGGCTTTTGACTATCACTGAGGGGTTTGTGGCCTAGTTATGTAGGCCTATACCGGTGTTTCTCAAACTTTCAAATTTCAAAGTTTCCCCTTAACTCTAACGGGTTCATTTGGTTCCATTTGTACGCTGTCAGAGTTACAGACTTGTATGGGTCAATTTAGACCCTCCCAAAGGAACCCACAGAGTCCCTGGAATCCACTTTGAGAACCACTGGCCTATACTATACTGTAGCAAGAGCCTGAAAATGGACAATGCCAGAAAAGCCATTGAATTTGATTAGAGCCAGTGGACTCGACCATTGGCAAATTGATGCTCTTTGGTACATATTTGACATGTTTGGCCTACCCTGCCTCACATGTGTTCACTGGTTGGGCAGAGAGCGGCTTGTTCTCACAAACGCTTCTTTCAATTAGGCTACTGTACGTCTGGAAATTGGACCATTCAAGAACAACGTTGTTACAGAATAAAAATGTAGAAGGCTTATACCCCCCCCCCACACACACACACACACACACACACACACACACACACACACACACACACACACACACACACACACACACACACACACACACACACACACACACACACACACACACACACACACACACACACACACACACACACACACACACACACACACACACAGCACATACCAGGTAGAGTCAATGCTCATACCACAGTATGATGGCAGGAAGGGTGAAGTCCACTGCAGCCTCCAGAGCACAATGCACTGTTTGTTACTGCTAAAACCATGCGTGCGTGTGTGTGTGTGCGTGCGTGCGTGCGTGCGTGCGTGCACGTATGTGCGTGTATGTCTGTATTTGTGTGTGAGTGCGTGTGTGTGTGCATGCTCACACACTCTAAATGAGCAAGAGTGACAAACAACTTGTCAACTCTGCTTTTCTTTTACAACCCCTCGCCTCTTCCTGACCATTTCGCCCCCTCTCTCCCCCTCTCTCTCTCTCGTTCGCATCCTTCTCATGTCATAAGAGTGCTCCATTGAGTATTATGCTGGATTAAATTGCAATAATCATTGAAACAACACGCTTTCTGGTGAATGCAAAACATTCAGAACATAAAACATTTATTATACGTTTCTCAAGTACGGTCAGTCAAAGAAGGCCAGCAGTACAGCATTGTACTGTCTGGTTGTACTGGTCATCTCCCAGTGACCAACAGTAGAAGACTGTGGTTGTACTGGTCAGCTCCCAGTGACCAACAGTAGAAGACTGTGGTTGTACTGGTCAGCTTTCAGTACAACAGTAGAAGACTGTGGTTGTACTGGTCATCTCATCTGTTACATCCATGACTCTATACTCTATTGTGATATTTTTTTTACATTTGATATTGTTTTGCATTCAATGTTTTGAACATAGGCTAAAAAAAATCTCGATATCTGATATGATATATTATAGGATTTAGTGCTGATTTAATGTTCATAATGTTATTGTATGTGTGTTGTTTTTTATTTGGTTCTGTCCATGTATGTCTTGTCTACCCTGTACACATGTAACCATTGTAACATGTATTTATGTTGGGGCCCCCCTCTGAAATGAGATGGCACATCTCAAGGGGTTTAGCCTAATAAAGAAAATTGAATCATCATCACTGTGGTTGTACTGGTCAGCTCCCAGTGGTCAACAGTAGAAGACTGCGGTTGTACTGGTCAGCTCCCAGTGACCAACAGTAGAAGACTGCGGTTGTACTGGTCTTCTCCTAGTTGCAGACAGTATAGATTAGGGTTGTACTGGGAAGTTCCCAAAGGCAAACAGTAAACACTGGTCAGCTCCCAGTGGCCAACAGTAGTAGACTGTGGTTGTACTGGTCAGCTCCCAGTGACCAACAGTATAGATTAGGGTTTTACTAGGAAGTTCCCACGGGCAAATAGTATAAGACTGTGGTTCTACTGGTCAGCTCCCAGTACAACAGTATAGACTGTGGTTGCACTGGTCAGCTCCCAGTGACCAAAACAGCAGCTGACTGGTTGTACTGTGGACGTGTGCTATTGTACGAGGTATGAGGCATAGGGTTGAGCTGAGTTAATGAAAGGGCGTTCGAGGTAGAAGGTGCACAGCACATCCTCCTCTTTCTCCCTCTCTCTCTCCCCCCAATATGACCCGACATCACTGACCTGCTATAATGACAGATAATACCTGGGTTACACATCTTTCTAACATATGTCTGGCTCACACTGAGTTGGTGTGTGTGTGTGTGTGTGTGTGTGTGTGTGTGTGTGTGTGTGTGTGTGTGTGTGTGTGTGTGTGTGTGTGTGTGTGTGTGTGTGCGTGCGTGTCCATCCATAGGAAGAAACAAGTACGTTTCCATGATCTATTCCCCCTCAGGAGTGTGCAGGGGCGTCAATTGGGTATGGCAGGGGTATGCAGCTGCCATACCCTGGGTCCAGGGGGAACATAAAAGTTACCTTTAAATATAAATCCACGAATGTCTCTATCTGTTCTGGTTATTATCTTGGTAAATTACAGTAAAATAACTACAAATGCTACATTTTACAAAATGGTCCCTTTAACAATTTTATAATGATATTCTCTACACTATTCTCTCTAAAATGGAACAGGTGCAATTCATTATTGTTAATTGTGGCATGTTTACTATAGCCTATGCCAAGTTTAGCTGCACTTGAACAACCATTCCAGGCTGCCATATCCAGCCCAAGAAACCGTAGAAACGGGGGGAAAATGTAATGTACTTCTTAAAATAAATGTATCATGCCTGTTGCTAAAGTATGGCAACATGACTGGTGTCTTGCACGCGCGCGAAGGCGCGCGTCATGTTGCTATACCTTAGCTTTTTCTGAACTGACGCCACTGGGAGTGTGTGTGTGTGTGTGTGTGTGTGTGTGTGTGTGTGTGTGTGTGTGTGTGTGCGCGTGTGTGCGTATAGACCAGTGTCATGTGTCACTGAATCCCAGTTTAATGAGTTAGCTCTAATAAAATGCAGCCCGGAGGATCATCTGAAAGCAGCTGTACAGAGATAACTGGAGCATACCGACCACACACACACACACACACACACACACACACACACACACACACACACACACACACACACACACACACACACACACACACACACACACACACACACACACACACACACACACACACACACACACACACACACACACACACACACACACACACAGAGGAGGAATAGACCATGGAAACATACCTATACACAAGATCTACCTCAATTAATGCACTATTTTGGGGGTTACGGGGTGCACACTGGCGTGTAAGAATGTATAAATAAGACAGAAATATCTCCTAACCCTAAAACCTAACCTCTAAATGCCTAATCCTAACCATAATCTTTTCCTAACTCCCCAAATATATGTTTAACCATAACACAAGTTAACCATTTCTCTTGGGAGGATCAGGAAAATTGTTCACACTGTCTATTTCTAGAAATTCTACTATACTTGTATGGGCATTTGGCCTACACACAAGCATTAGTCATAACAAGAAAACTCTCTGATAAGACAACACGCACACGTGCATGTGCGCACGTGCACGCGCGCGCGCGCGCGCACACACAGACACACAGACACACACGCACACAGGAACACACACACCAGGGGGTAGGAGCCAGAGCAGCCGTCTGGGAACCGGAACGTTTTCGGTTTGAGAATGGTTCGGGTGTCGTGCCATAAACAGACTTATCTGCAAGCTCACAACGGCGACCGACACGTTGTGAGCTCTTTTTTTCAGTACACTGAAGAGAGACATTCCTCTTTCCTCATTGGACTGAACAAAAGCGTGAATGTAACAGTTTCAGGAAGTGAACTGGTTTGTCTCTGTTCACGCCAATGAACTAGTTCTTTCAAACACATCGATCATGAACGACCCATGACTACTCACTCCTCACATGGTTCAGTCCAATGAGGAAAGAGGATTGTCTCTCTTCAGCCAGTAAAAATGCATTCTGCAACATGTCAACTCAAATGTTGCATCTGCAACTGACTGATAGTCGGAGGCCTTAGGTATTTTTCGTGCTAATCAGTCTAAAAGTGCCACATTTTGCACAGATGTAGCCCAGGGCTTGCTCTAATGATTTAGCTAGGGCGCCCGAGTCGGCGACCTTCGGGGTCGCCACAGCGGCCAAATCAAGTTGGGCTCCCATCGACTTTCTATACATGAGGAAAATCCCCAGAAAAACTGTTTTTTTTCTGGGTATTTAAGTAGGATGTGAGGGGTCTAACTAGGGGTTTGTCATGATGCTGAATCCATTGCAAGGCATTTGTTTTGCACAAAAAACATTCCTTGAGCTACAAATGGCCCCAGAAAACGCCAACAAAACTGATGAAACTGATGACTCATCACTTTTCATCACTAAACCATCAGAACCACAGAAAACAACTGTATTCTGGGTATTTTCTAGCCTGGAGCCAGCCTGTTCGCTCCGTTCCACATTTTGTATTGTCTTGATGCGTAGAGACAATACAAAATGTGGAACGGAGCGAACAGGCTGGCTCCAGGCTAGGTATTTTCCTCCTGTATAGAAAGTCGATGGGAGCCCAACTTGATTCGGCCGCTGTGGCGACCCCGAAGGTCGCCGACTCGGGCGCCCTAGCTAAATTATTAGAGCAAGCCCTGGGCTACATCTGCGCAAAATTTGGCGCTTTTAGACTGATTAGCACGAAATTACCACTCTAAGGCCCCCGACTATGACTGAAAATAGCGTTGTCGCCAGGGATTTCCACGCGGAGGGAACCGAGCGACTCGAGGAACCATTGACTTTTGGAGGACGTGACCCGAGTTTGTTCGCGAGCAATTTACAATTTAGGTACTTAGCAGACAAAGCAGGTAATAAATACATCAATACATCAACATCAATAGATCAAATGCATAGCAATATAATATAAATCTAGAAAAACAACATAGGTAGACCAAGCACCTAATCAGTAAAAAACTTTATAAAAACCTAAAAATGCAATCTAATAAAATCTAACAAATCACTCGAACGTGAATGACCCGAGCACCACTAACTGCTCCTGATGAGCAGGTTGGTGTGAAGGCTTGTGTGATGAGCGCGTCTGTTTGAATGTGTGTGGCAGCATTAGCATATAATGTGCAAGGCTGTGTCTGTGTCGTTGATGGCCATGTGTGAAAGACATCGTAAAAGCAGCTTTGAATGCTCAATGGTCGGCAAGACAAGAAAGCCACCGGGCACTATATAAATGCAGTCAATTTACACCAACAGAGACACACACACAGACACACACACACGCACACATACACACAGAGGCCACAGAGGAAAACGTGCAACAGAACACACTATATAAATGCAGTCAATTTACACGCACGCACGCGCGCGCACACACACCGTATGTCAATGCTGTGAATTATCCCAGGAGGTAAAAAAACAAAACACTCCTTTAATCAAGACCAGAGTGGTATGCCTGTGCATGAGACATGCGAGTGTGTGTGTGTGTGTGTGTGTGTGTGTGTGTGTGTGTGTGTGTGTGTGTGTGTATGTGTGTGTCTGTGTGTGTGTGTGTGTGTGTGTGTGTGTGTGCGCGCGTGTGTCTGTGCGTTGTCCCCTATGGGCAATATCCAGCATGAGAGTGTGTGTGTTTGAGGAAGAGGTCTTAAGGAATGTGAAGAATGCCTATTGTTCGGCGTGGAACAGGCAGTGATGGGGGTGGGGGTGGAGGGGGGGGGGGGGGGGGACAAAGGGGGGAGGGGAGGGGGGGGGGCAGACTATTGTTTTTCATGGTCTTTGGCACCACAGACCACAGTTTTACCCCAGTCTCCAGGGACACAGTGGTGAAACATTCTAAACAAGGGGGGAGAAGCGTGTGTGTGTGTGTGTGTGTGTGTGTGTGTGTGTGTGTGTGTGTGTGTGTGTGTGTGTGTGTGTGTGTGTGTGTGTGTGCGTGTCCATGTTTCTGTCTGTAATGGAAAAAAAGTCTGAACAAGGTGAATTTGAGTATATGAGCATTTGCTAGGGTGACCATATTTTCAGCCACTCAAACCGGGACGCAAAACACTGTTGCCTAAAACTGGGACCCTAAAAGCAATGCGCACGTTACCGCGCACGTGCGTGCCCATTCTCTAACGTTCGTGCACGCGCACACACGCACCGCAGGGTTGCAAACAGGCAGTGAGTGATTGACAAACAGCCTCAGCGTTGAATTCAGACACGCAATGAATTTGTTCCTTTTTTCTGATTGTTTAGGTGAGCATGTTTTCATGAAAAGAACATGATAATGTCTATGCAACCACTGAAAACAGCTACGATTGTTTTAATTCTGGTGAAAACCGGGACAATTTTGCAGTGAATGTTGAAAACCGGGACATATTAGTGTTTTAGAGATATTTGTCGGGACACCGGGACACGCAGCTTGAAAACGGGACTGTCCCGGGTAAAACGGGACGTCTGGTCACCCTAGCATTTGCGCGTGTGTGTATGTGTGTGTGTGTGTGTGTGTGTGTGTGTGTGTGTGTGTGTGTGTTCTTCCATAGACATGGTCCTTTATTGATCCCACGGGGGGAAAAGTCAGTCGCCAGAGGCGACACAGCAGTTACTGTACAGAAGTACTTGTAGATACGCAACCTGGCGTTTCCCAAGGAACCTAAGCACAACGGTGGGGACCAGTGGAGGGCAAGGAAGTAGGGAGCGCTTCACTGTGTTCACTTGGACCGCGAGGAGGTGCCGAAAGTCGGGTTGGACGAAGATGTACTATTCTGTCTGTATTCACATAACTCGGTAACGCCGCCGAGTCGGCTCATGCGACCGTCGCAAGGCTCGACGCGGCGACATCGCTCGCTCAGCGGTGTCTCACGTGGCTCATGGCCGCCTGAGACGGCGTGCCTCCGTCGTCATCACTGAAAATAAGCGTTCCTTTCCCTTGCAGCCCCCATCATGGCAGCCCCCCCGCGCCCCCCACCGTCGCACTTATGGTCATTGGGAAAAACGTGGACGCGTAAGACACAGGCGGCCGGGTGAAGAAACATTCCATCTTTGTCTGCATGGGAAATCTAAACAGGATGAATATGTGGGTGTGTGCATGTGTGCATGCACTGTATGCGTGCGTGCGTGCATGCGTGCGAGTGTGTGTGTGTGTGTGTGTGTGCGCACACACATCTGTCTGTCTGTGGTGGGCACCCACAGACCTCTCCCTGACAGCGTCTCTAACAAGTCTACTAGGGGGGAAAAAAGGAACTTTAAATTGACTCAGCATGTAGATTAGTAGAAACATTTATATGGCTGGAATACAACGGAGCGTAAGACAATAGAATAGAACAGAACTTTCTATCCTCCTAACCACATGAACGTCCCCTGGCGGCGTCCCCTCGTTCCGGGCCTGTCGTAACGGGTGAACGCTCGGCGGATGTATGCCAACGTTTGTCGGAAGTAGCAGTTCGGTCAGGGCAACTCATGAATGGATGGACAAAGGACAACTCACTAATGGATAAAATAGGCTATTTGTGTTGAATGTAAAATGAGACATAGATGTAGGTTTGGCGATGATCTGCTTTTAGGTACTTCCTTTTCATGTGAAGGACCCCCAAAATCTCAAAATATTTTGTTCCAGGGACCACCCAGAAGCAAAATTTGAGTTACAAATGTTTGCTTTAAAAATACATGTATTCAAAGATTTGCACACATTTTCACGACTTTTTCAAAAAATAGCAGATCTACAAGCTCTCAATAGCTAAAGCATTCCATAATTCTAAGCCTAAATGGGTTAAATTGACTCAGCATGTAGATTAGTAGAAACATTTATATGGCTGGAATACAACGGAGCGTAAGACAATAGAATAGAACAGAACTTTCTATCCTCCTAACCACATGAACGTCCCCTGGCGGCGTCCCCTCGTTCCGGGCCTGTCGTAACGGGTGAACGCTCGGCGGATGTATGCCAACGTTTGTCGGAAGTAGCAGTTCGGTCAGGGCAACTCATGAATGGATGGACAAAGGACAACTCACTAATGGATAAAATAGGCTATTTGTGTTGAATGTAAAATGAGACATAGATGTAGGTTTGGCGATGATCTGCTTTTAGGTACTTTGAGAAAGCACATTACATCGCCGTACCAATAGACACTTACCCCGTACGTAAAAGTGGATTGAAAATGACAGGTGGGGAGGTGGACAGTGTTAATTTTGACAGTAAATTCTGATTCAGTCTTAGTCTTTTGAATAACTCGGAAGAGCACTATTTATAGTTTTATCTTAGTCTAGTTTTAGTTGACTAAATATCAAAATCTTAGTCTTTTAGGCTTTGTCTTGATGCAGCAGCAACTGCACTGAGTTCCCTGAAACGACAGAGTATTTTCAGCGAAACGATTTGTTCAAGAGGGGAAAAAAGGAGGGCACCAAGTATAGACCCTTGGGGGACCCCGGGTCAATGAAGAACATAGTCGTCATATAAAGCAGCAACACAGTATTTTAATAAATGGGTCCCATTTGTCTAGTTTTAATCCTGTCTTTAAGACTCTTGTTGTGTTGCGTGTTATTCTTCAGTATTGAGTGTGGAGACTTTTTAGTTTTTGGGCTTTTATGCCTTTATGGGGTGTGACACGCAGCGAAGGTCGTCGGGAACGGGGCTCGAACCCGCGACACGCTGTCAGGCATCAGAGCCTATGTGGTGTGCGCCTGGACCGCTAGGCTAGCGGGCACCCCATTCATTTAACTAAACCTTCGACTAACATCCCCACTGCACCTACAGAACTAGGCCTCACTAGGGATGGGACGATAAGTGATATTATCGTTTATCGTGATAAAAAACATGCACGATAATCGTATCGTGGAAACTTAATTTGTCGTGAAATCGTCCTCCGTCATGCACTGGGGATCAATTCACCTTTTATTTGCCGAGCTGCATATCCGGTACCACTTAAACCCTCTATTGGTAAAACGAACTTATAATATACGTACTTGATAGTCTTTTTTTTTTCACTCTACCAAATCTCTCTGCCAAATAATAGCCGATCTACAAGCTCACAACTTGTCGCGTTGCGACGCGTTGTGAGCTTGTAGATCGGCTATTTTTTGGCAAATGTTCCACCCCAGGATAAAGGATATTGGAGATGTTTTGATTAGCACGGTAATATCGTAAATCGCGATTTCTTTGGTCACGTAATCGTGATATGAAATGTTCATATATCGTCCCATCCCTCTGCCTCACCTGTCTTTGATCTGCCCTCCTCCTCCTCCTCTGCTAACCGCCGCGCCGCGGCATAAATGTTTAGCTCATCTGCAGCGCAGATGAAAGACCGACGTTGAATAAAAGGAACCGTTTCACCCAGCCCATGTTTACACCCCTCACAACATCAAAGATAACCATCTCGTCATCTCCTAATTAGCTGGTTTCGTTTCGCGTTGGGAGCTACCGGTGGTGAGCGTGAGTGAAGGGATATGGGGCGTTCGGTGGGGGGAAGCGCCGCGTGTCCTACATCGACAGTGTTAGATTTGGTTTAAAGCTACTAACTTTAACCTATTTAGAACGGGTGCACATTATTGTGTATCATTATTGTCTGCTTTAACTATTGAAAAATAGCAGATATACAAGCTCACAGCGCGGCACCGAGTGCCGCGCTGCGAGCTTGTAGATCTGCTATTTTTGAAAAATCGTGAACATTCGAATTTTGACCCGATTCTATAAGTGTCTTTTGAATCCTTCAAAGGTTTTTTGAAAAACCTATGTTTCTATGTCAGCAATCTGGCCAGCCATCGTCAAAGAAAAGCTCATTTTCATTTAACTGGAGCTCAGTTAGTCTGTTCTTGAGAGACTATGTCAGTGGTTCTCAAACTTTTTCATGTGAAGGACCCTCAAAATAATATGTATTTGGCCACGGACCCCCATCTCAAAATATTTAGTTCCAGGGACCCCCCAGAAGCAAAATTTGAGTTCCAAACGTTTGCTTTGAAAACACATATATTCAAAGATTTGCACACATTTTCATGACTTTTTTCAAAAATAGCAGATCTACAAGCTCGCAGCGCGGCACTCGGTGCCACGCTGTGAGCTTGTACATCTGCTTTTTTTCACTGGTTAAAGCATTCAATAATTCTAGGCCTAACACATTTTAAATCTGAGGCCTTTTTTGTATAATATTTAAATCCTATTGAGAAAAAAAAAATGCTGCTATTTGTTCCAAAAGCTTTATACCCTGAATATACTGTATACTATAACGACACAATGTGACATAGCTCAGTTTACACAATGCTGTACCCCCTCCAACTGTAAATATGTTCCCCATTTTCATTATTATATTTTGACACTTGCTTTCTTTGGCAATGTAAACGTATGTTTTCTCATGCCAATAAAGCTCCTTTGAATTGGAACTGTTAGGTTTTGTAAGCCATTTTATTTCTGTTTTCAGTGTTTTGTTCCGTTTTGGGTTTTTGTCTGATAAAATGGGGGAAAAGATCACCTCTCCCTTTTGTTTCTGAGGTTCTTGGGAGTATATTTCCTGCCTCGTTCGTCCCTGTAATTTGACATTTTCTCCCTCGCGTCGGTTTAGATTTGCGACTCGGTTTTGTTTTCTTAAAGTTGACTGGCGTGGCTGAAAGGGGACACGGCATTGTGGGCCATGTGCGGCCCGGCTGCACACATGATGACACGGCATGTAATAAAGAGTTGGGCAGCAGCGGGCTGAGGCTGCAGGGACGTGCTGGCCATTGGGAAAAGCGGGACAACTCCCGAACGGCCGCTTCATTCCTGGCCGGTCCAGGCTGGCCATTAGGAAAAAAATTAAAATAATATGTCGGCCTTCGTTCCATTTTGGGGGCTGGGCGGCCAACAAAGTAAATCGTCACTGTCGGGCAGAAACCTTGTATCTCCAAGTTTCAAACGTATACATTTTTTCGCAAAGCAAAGCCCTGCTTCATCATATAAGGCTGTTGCACAAAAGTAGTGAAAACAGCAGATCTACAAGCACACAACGCCTCGCGGTGCGAGGCGTTGTGTGCTTGTAGATCGGCTGTTTTCACTAGTTTAAATCATTTTTAAAATGATAAATACAAAACAAACGGTTTTGGACATGCAAGGTTTCCACCCGACAACGACGAAATATAACTCATGTACAGTAATTGGCCCACTGGCTTGTCACTTTTCATGATCTGAAATGGCAAATCTTTGAGTAGCAGCAGCGCTATAGAGAGAGATCTCTCTATACAGCGGGCAATGAGGGCCTCTCCAACTCTTTTTCCCGGGCTGAATCAGGGGCCCAGCATGTCCCTGGCTGAGGCTGCAGGCCGGGTGTGGCAGGACATACACTGTACTGTACATACTGTAGACCACGAGTCCCTGTTGATGTATGTTGACCACGCTGATACACGTCTGTGTTGGGTTTGACAGCTGGCAGCACACGCCCACTGTTATCTTTAGAGTGACTGGAAGTAGGGCCGGTTCCTGGCATAAGCAACATAAGCGGCCGCTTAGGGCCACAACCAATAAGGGGGCCACATCACAGGAAGAAGATATTTTTTAAACATATTGTTACATTATGTCATGTATCCCCTATCCAAAAACTAGCGTTATTTTAATATGCTCTCCCCCTTCCTCCTTCCTCATAATCCCAAACTTCACTCCACATGACTGCCTGTACTTGATTCATGAGCAAGTCAATATGCCTCCGAAAGGAACATTTCGATTTGGTGCTACAGATTATTTTGGAAGCACACTCAGAGGGACAGAGAGAGGGATTTGATCAAATCCTCAGTGTTCATTTAAAGGACAATATATATATATATATATTTTACAAGGGTTCATATTTTAGATATTCATTAGAGAAAAGAAAAGATATGTTTTCATTTACTTCTTTCTATAATTTTTGTGATTTCAATGATTTTGATTTTCATGGGCAGATGTGACTTATGGGGGCTGGTGTAAATAGTAACAAAGCAATTTTCAGCTTATTGTGTCTAAAAATACATATTTAGCCACTTGTACACATGCACATCCACTGAAAACAAAATACTAAAATGGCTAAAACGATAGAAAGGCCAAGGACCCCTTGGTTGAGAGAGAGATGAAGCAGGGACCCCACAACCTTATCAGAGATTCCATATAGTTTAATTGTTTGACAGCACGACCATCAGTGTCTTTTGGAGTCAATTTGTGTTTTTAACCTTTCACTACGTACTTAGTCCGCTCTTTTTCCCCTCTAGACCAAAGATCTTTGCCAAAAATAGCCGATCTACAAGCTCACAACGCCTCGCAGTGCGAGGTGTTGTGAGCTTGTAGATCTGCTATTTTTGGCTAAAGAATTCTCAGAATATGGATGCTAAACGTATGGATTGTGGGTTTAACACTCAATACTTTACTGTGGGTCAAGCAAAAAGGGAGTTTATGCCATTACAGCGAGACAGGCAATCCCATACCGTGATAATGTATTGCATACATACGGTAACTATAACAAACATCACATGTATTTGAGATTCTTGAATACACACATACGTGAAGACAGAAACAAACATACACATACAATACATACATATATGAGGACAGAGGAACACATTAAGTCAGACACGTAAACACCACAGACACGCACATACAAACACGTACAGTAAGACAAGACACATACATACGTTGCAGACAGACAAAAAAACAAGACAGAGAGTATTATGAGCCATTTCCTATTCCGTCAACAGCTGTAAATAAATTGTTTAGTCTGTCAGGTCGTGTTAAAACCACTGACACACACACACAGACACGCACACGCACAAGCACACGCACAAACACACACACACACACACACACACACACACACACACACACACACACACACACACACACACACACACACACACACACACACACACACACACACACACACACACACACACACACACACACACACACACACACACACACACACACACACACGTGCAAACACGCGCACTCACACAAAGAGAGAGCTACCACAAGTAGGCCTGCGCTGGAGAGGAAGTAGGGAGCTGAAACATTGGGAGGACCAGGAAATGATGCGACAGTTGAAGAATGTTCCTTTTGCCTCAGCACCCCACTGTGAGAACATGCACGCACACACAGCACTTAGAAATTGCTATTTAATTTGTCACAATACGGAATCGATTACAGAGTGGCATTCTGTGACTTGTTGCTGGTGAATACAACTTGACAGGATCCCACAGAAAATGTCACTCCTCATCAGTGACATTATCAATAGTCCCTCCATTCTCGCCAACGGGTGGCAACTCAACACCAGATGCGGTCGCGATTCTTTGGCAGGAGCCTTGCTGTCAGCCTAAGGCTGTAAACCTACTTTATTTCAGAACTATGGCCACCATTCTTGTTTAGATCGGTGGTTTTCAAACTTTTTCATATCAAGGTTGGATTGTTTATTTGTTCATTTGAGCCACGGACCACCATTTGATGAGATGTGAACCCAGACTGGAATATTTCTGTTATCGTTGGATAACATAAGATATTCTCCACAATTCCACGCGGTATTGATGTCGGTACCATAGGAGAGATAACAGGCCAATTTTTTACAAAAATAACAATTCTTCTACATTCTCTGATTGTGTAGACTTCTTGTAAATTAAGTAATGCCGATGTTTAAGAATAACTTACTCTCAAGAGTTAAAGATCTATAAGGGTCCATTTGGTTACCAACTCTCCATCAGTTAGCTGGGGACCACCTGGAACCTCCTCAAGGACCACTGTGGTGGTCCCCGGACCACGAACCAGTGGTTTACATTTTTTGGTGTGTTCACACCGGCAGACATAGAAAGATACAAAGACACACAGCACTGTCTGTCACATCTCCACTGTCGCTTAGTAGCTGGAATTGAAATCAGCTCACCTTTTATTTGTCGATCTGTTGCTTAAGCAGCTACAAACGTTGGATGTATCTTTAGGTCTTCATGTCGCTGGCTTCCATTGGAACAGAATGGTAACCTGCATCTTTGCATCCACCAGTGTGAACTCAGCATTTAGATCCCATATCCGGGAGGTCGACTTGTGTCCAGAAACATTTGAGAACATTCATATACGTATGAAATACGTGCAAAAAGGCACGCAGGATAATTTTACATCCTTTTGTTTAATAGAATTACTATTACATTCTCATTCTTCGACTTACCCGAGTCCACAACAATTTTTAGTCCTCACGCCAATGCTTAGCAACTCAACGAGTTTCAACTTGCAACCTGACGCGTGTCACAGCAGTCCATTGCAGTGAAAAAGGGGCAGTTTGGGGATTCTGTTGGAAGTGGCTTCCGTTGCAGCATGTTGCGTTGGTAATCATGTGTGTGGCCTTGCCTTTAAGATATACAATGTTAACAGGATTGCAATGGATTGCATTGTGAACGCAGAGTGGCGAAATCTGGTTCCAAATGACAAGCAGGAACACAGACGCAGAAAGTCACCATGCATACACTTCACACAAGTAAGACGCCTCAGGGCGACAAGTGAGTCTTTGCCATCTGGCCAGTGATGTATACTGGACCAGTTACCCATATGGAGACCCCTGGTACCCATATATGGAGATCCATGTACTGTATTATGGAGATATGACCCCAAACATGCTTACTCAGCTGTTCGTTATGTGAAAGTCCTATGACATCTGACATCATACATACAATCCTTTTTATGCCCATATACATGGAGATCCCTGTCTGTAGAAACAGCCACACAGATATGGGCTGTCTTGGCCATCTGTCTTGGCCATATATGGATTCTGTTAGTGTGGTATGTTGCCGATGTGGCCCGCATATATGGGCATGAAGTCCTGTAAGATATGGGCTTAATATTGATGACATCAGGGAACTCCATATGTCCACTCCATATATGGACATAAAAGGGATTCTGTTAGTGTGGTTCTCCTGACATCAGAGTGATGTCAGAGCAGAAAACCCATAGACCGTAAAAAAGTGTACACGTCCAGACGGAGTCAGCATGTGCCGTTTCACATGCTAAACTGTGACCTTCGGTCGCAATAAGACAAACATGCAGACACGCAAACATAGAGAATGTGTGCGTACGTGCTTGGGTGTGTGTGGCTTTCGTTCTATTGTACACACTTACAGTATACACACGCACACTATCCGAAACCTAGACATATCTAGACACCAAAAGGACAAACATGCATGCAGACACTGAGAAACACACGCACAGACAAGATGCAAACAAATGCAGAAATGTATGCAGATACAGGTGCGTACGCGCACACACACACACACACACACACACACACACACACACACACACACACACACACACACACACACACACACACACACACACACACACACACACACACACACACACACACACACACACACACACACACACACACACACACACACACACAGACACACACACAGACGCACACATTCCCATTAGCGCTTCGTTCAACAAAGGCTTTGTGAAAACAGGAAGCACTTTGAGGAAGCATTTCCAGGTTGGGACAACAAAACATCCTCCACATTCCTTCCCGTCCAGAAATATATTGTATTAGCAACACATTTAAAAAGAAAACATAACATAATTCACCTCAAACACACCGTTACAGTCTAAACTCGAAAATTCCTCTACTGCTGCGTAAATTAACCGTGTCCAATCTTTGTGGGAAAAGGGCAAAAGGTTGAAACGTTGCATGGACGTTTGGAACTGCATACGCCCGCGTAGTTTAGGCTATTTATTTTATTTATTTGCTTGTAATAAACCGCCAGTCATAAAGCATGATCTAAATGCCTTAAAATGTAAATCCAACGAGTACTCGGCTGTACTTGATTATGTTTGTCAAACATAGTTTAAAAGGCCTTGCACGCATGTTGGCAGAAAATGGTTGAATGGCAACAAGAAAACTGACCAAATATAGACTTTGTATGGCCGTCTGCGACCGTTTTGCCTGGGAAGCCAGAGGACTGAATTTGGAGCACCAAATGCTTGGCTTCTAGCTCTTGGCATTGTTTTTTTTTAGCAAGGTGGGAAAACCTTGTGTGTGATACTGGTAGGTTGGACTTTAGCGTTCATCGTTCAACTCAAATCTTTGCTTCTGGGGGGTCTCAAAGTATTTTGAGATGGAGGGTCGGCGGGCCAAATACATATAATTTTGGGGGTCCCACGACTTAGAACAGGGTTTTCTTTTACCCCTGTAAATAACCTTTTCATCCACGGCACCCCTGGCACCCCTGAATGACAGTTATTTTTTTTAGAATCTTATATCATATTTCGCTATGTAAATATGCACATATTTCCACCCGAGATACAGTAGTAGGCTATGTCAAAGAGACTTTCCATTTCCATCAGAACTGACTGAATATAACTTTATACTTGACGTTTAACCACTTGAACCCCAGCATCCCCATTCTGTGGGGAAGGTTCACCGTTGTGACGCGTTGTGAGCTTGTAGATCGGCTAGTTTTGGTGAAGAGAGTTGTCTTAAACGTACAGTTGAGCCGCATCGTACATCAAATCTACATTGCACCCCTGCTGTCTCTTGCCTGTAAAAGGCTCAATTATAAAAAGCCATTTCTCCCCAGCAGTCACACAAACAGAAGGGATACTGTGCAAAAAGGGAAATCTATTGAGTAATGCTACAGAGGGCTGCCAAGACAAGCGCGCAGGGCCAAACAAATCCCTGCAGATACATTGGATCAGTCTGCACTGTTAACTGGCTTTTAATTGAGCTTAAAATAACAGTTAGCCGTGGCAGGCGCACGCAATTTATAAGACCTAGAATGGATGCACAGAGAAGCATGTGTGTGTGTTCAAACACACCTACACACATTTTATAGCCTAGTACTCCTATACACACACAAACTATAAATACATGATACATACAGTACATACTATACACTAGATTGTGTGCAAACACAGTACACATAACCTAATACAGTGGTTCTCAAAGTGGGGTCCTTGAGGGAGTTCCAGGGGGTGATGGTGGAAGGAAGAGGGTTCCACAGGGAGGCACACGCACACACACACGCCTACACTAAAGCTTGTCATCCATAATGACTTGTGGCGCCACAAATAGGACGGGGGTCCTACATACAGCCACACACCCGGTACCAACAGCCACTCTGTATCAACCCGATGTTGGACGCAGACCCCAATGTAAACAAGCCATAGTATTGCGTTCTTGGGTTTAAATCCTTTCAGTAGACCTTGTATCTGAACTGTATACCGTCTTGTGCTTTTCCTATGCGAACTGCTAATCAAATCAATCAAATCAATCCCCACACACCCCAGCTCTATACCAACCAATCCCCATTTCCCAGCTCTATATCAACCAATCCCCATATCCCAGCTCTATATCAACCAATCCCCATATCCCAGCTCTATATCAACCAATCCCCATATCCCAGCTCTGAGTCTGTACCAAGCAATCCCCTTCTATTTCATACAGAGCTGGTGGTTACAAGGCTTGGCTCCACAGTCAAAGGAGACCTGTTCCACTATAAATAATATATAACCATGAATGCTGCCAAACGCACCAATATACCAACACTTCATCCTTCCTGGCCTGGCAGAGAGAGAGAGAGAGAGAGAGAGAGAGAGAGAGAGAGAGAGAGAGAGAGAGAGAGAGAGAGAGAGAGAGAGAGAGAGAGAGAGAGAGAGAGAGAGAGAGAGAGAGAGAGAGAGAGAGAGAGAGAGAGTGTGTGTGTGTGTGTGTGTGTGTGTGTGTGTGTGTGTGTGTGTGTGTGTGTGTGTGTGTGTGTGTGTGTGTGTGTGTGCGTGCGTGCGTGCGTGCGTGCGTGCGTGCGTGCGTGCGTGCGTGCGTGCGTGCGTGCGTGCGTGCGTGCGTGCGTGCGCACGTGCGGGCATGTACGTGACGTGTGTGTGTGTGTGTGTGTGTGTGTGTGTGTGTGTGTGTGTGTGTGTGTGTGTGTGTGTGCATGTTTCTCCTGGCAGCAGTGTGTGAGTGTAAATCCCTCCATAAGGTTCCATGATCCACCATCAGTAATAACAGGCTTCTTCCAGCGCTGTGACGTGATTGGCCGAGAGTCAGGGTCAAAGGGCTCCGCGATCCCACCCACCGACCCACTCACAGTCTGGCTATTAGTGTCAGCGAGTGTCAATCACAGCTGAGTATAATTCATATAATGATGACTTATGGTGACTGTACAGTTCATGGGATGAATGCAGAGAGAATGGATCGAAACTCACAGACACACATGCACACTCGCGCTCGTACACACACAGTCTGTGCATGTGTGGTGGGAAACCCCTCTCTCCGGCAGACATGCATACCAGACAGACACTGACACACATACTGGACTTCACAGGGTAGTCAGGGTATGATGCTCATTACGGATAGCATTCCAGCAGTGTCTGTCGCTGTGTGTGTGTGTGTGTGTGTGTGTGTGTGTGTGTGTGTGTGTGTGTGTGTGTGTGTGTGTGTGTGCGCGCGCGACTGCACTGACACAGTTAATGGAACAGCTAATGTGACATTAATGCCAGATGAGGATATATTACTTCACACAGCTGTCACAGGCCGTCAGAATAAACTAAAATGATCACTGATAAAAGAAGACAGAGGAGAGGAGAGGAGAAGAGAAGAGAAGAGAAGAGAAGAGAAGAGAAGAGAAGAGAAGAGAAGAGAAGAGAAGAGAAGAGAAGAGAAGAGGGAGAGGGACAAAAACAACAACCAAATAAGAACGAGTAAAGAAAGATTAAGTATGGCGCATTAAAATAAGTGTTTTGCCATTACATGGCAGCCACACTTAATGATGAGTTAATGCACTGCCAACCCCTGCCACCGAGGGGCGGTAGAGAGCATGGAAAAACATGCTCTGCCAGTCCATTCAGAATCGGGCTCTTCTCTGCCTATGGTCAGGGACGTGCTGGCTATTGGGAAAAGCGGGACAACTCCCGAACGGCCGGTTCATTCCCGGCCGGTCCAGGCCGGCCATTAGGAAAAAAGAATTAAATAGAATGTCGGCCTTCGTTCCATTTTGGGGCTGGGTTGCCAACAAAGTAAATTGTCACTGTCGGGCAGAAACCTTGTATCTCCAAGTTTCAAATTTGTAGATTCTTTCGCAAAGCAAAGCCCTGCTTCATCATACAAGGCCGTTGCACAAACGTAGTGAAAACAGCAGATCTAACCGCAAGGCGTTGTGTGCTTGTAGATTGTCTGTTTTCACTAGTTTAAATCATTTTTAAAATGATAAACGGTTTTGGACATACAAGGTTTCCACCCGACAACGACGAAACACAACTCACGTAATTGGCCCACTGGCTTGTCACTTTGTCACAAATCCTTGAGTAGCAGCAGCGCTATAGAGAGAGAGATCTCTCTCTATAGCACGCAATGAGGGCCTCTACAACTCTTTTTCCCAGGCTGAATCAGGGGTCCAGCATGTCCCTGCCTATGGTTATCCTTTGAGTCACAGCCAGGAGTGGCCAACATCACACTGACCCCACAGACACCAGCCAGAAACACCCTGTTGGAAGGGAAAGTCCCCCCAGACATCACCATGCCACGCCGACAAAAGAAGGCAGAATGTGAAATGTGCCTGCTATTAGCTGTGCTTCCTGAACCCAGCTATGAGCCAGGAACTGTGGCAGTCAGTCTGGGTGGGAAACCTTACTCCTTCTACCAAAGAAAAAAAAGAAAATCCTCCTCATCTCCATATCCTCAAGAGTGTACAAATGGAACCAATTGTGAAGCTTCTATTTTTTTGTGTACTTTCTATTTTGTTGAAATAAGAGTCATAGAGTTAAACCACTTAAACCCTTTACTTGGTTGACCGGAGTTCCTCAGGGCTCTATACTAATGTCTCCTGGTGATGTGAGAAGGAAAGGTGGTAACCATTTTCTATTTCCTTAAAAGCCAGGAATAACAACTACAGTATATATGGAGCCTATACATTGCATGTAGGTGATTGCCAATATATATATATTTTTTGGGGGGGAAAGTGCTCATTTTGGTTCAACCAACGTCCAGTGTATGTGCAAGGTTGCAAAACAAAACAAATGCACTTTTTTTTGGATATATTCTTGTGGCTAATGGATAATATTTAGTGGAGAGAGAGGAAAACAGGAGAGGGAGACGGGGAGTGACACGCAGCAAAGGTCATCGGGATTCGAACCCGTGGCGCTCTTTTTGGGCTGTGTGTGCCCAAAGCGATGCCTGGGCATTGTGCGGCCCGGGGGCCATTCACTCTTACCGGCCTGTGTAGGGCTAATGGCAAATTACAAAATAAACACAGTTTCTAATGTTACCTCATGCATGGACTAAAGCTGCATTGCTTTTATTTTAAAGTTTTTTATTCACGTACATATGGGCGCAATGCGTACATCAGCGTGTGTGATCATTGGATCGTTGTCTCAAAAACAAGCAGGTGGTCAAGACGACCTGCCTTACCTTACCCATCAAAAATGGCTAAAGTGGCTAAAAAAAGAAAAGTCGATGCCGAATGCCGGGTAAAAAGTACTTATTTACTGAAGTCGGAGGTAAAGCCGTGTGTTTAGTTTGCGGGGAGCACATCTTGCCTTTTGGCCCGGCCCTCCACAATATGTTCTGTTGTTCATGTGGCCCCATGGAAAAAAATAATTGCCCACCCCTGCCTTTGAGGCTCAGGAGGAACGCCCGAGCAAAGCCACTAGGTGGCGAGGGCCGGCCCTGAGCCACTGTTTCTACTGAGGTAGCGGCTTAATAGTTTGGTGACGTCACGTCCTACTGGCAAGTCTCCTACTTGCTCACTAAACGGCCCTCGATGATTCAAAACAAACATCACAGATGCTTTGGCTGGCGCACGCGCACACACACGCACATGCACACACGCACACACACACACACACACACACACACACACACACACAGGCACAGGCACAATCAGACAACACACCCTTAACCGGTCTGCGTTTGTCGGCTTCCTGTTTGACACCCTTGGAGGTCAAAGGTTCCTTCCTGTGACACATTCTCTACATCTGAGAAGAATGTTCTTGTGTGTGTGTGTGTGCATGCGTGCGCTTGTGTGTGCATGCATGCGTGCACGTGTACTTATTAAGGATGCTCAAAAGATCCAGATGGCTGGGAGTGCCCGCTGGCCTACCGGTCCAGACGCATACCACCTAGGCTCGGTGTAGCCTGACAGCGTGTCACTGGTTCGAGTCCCGATCCAGACTATGCGTGTCACTCCCCATCTCTCTCCCCGTTTCCTGTCAGTCTACTGTCCTATCAATAAAGGCAGGGGTCTTCAACAGGGGGTCTTCAGAGTTACTAGAGGGGGGTCCTCCAAATCTTCCAATCTTTTTATATGAACCACTTGAACCCTAATGTCCAAATTCTGAGAACTGTAGCCAAAAATAGCCTATCTACGAGCTAGATCGGCTATTTTCGGCAAAGAGGTTTGGTGTAGAGGGGAAAAAGAGCAGACTAAGTACAGAGGTCAAGTTTATTAGGTAATGACGGCTCAAGTGGTTGAGTATCTGAAAACACAAATTGACACGAATCCAACATACACTGTTGATTGTGCTGTCAAACGATGAAACTATATGGAATCTATGAAAAGGTTGTGGGGGGTCCCTGCTTCATCTCTCTCTCAACTAAAGGGTCCTTGGCCTGAAAACATTGAAGACCTCTGAATAAAGGCATAAAAGCCCCTCCTTTCCTTCATCGTCCCTCCTCTCCTCCTCCCTTGTCCTCTATTAGAGCATCTTCCTTCCTTCCCTTCCCATACTACTGGGTACAAACAAGACGTCAGCCCTTCCAGGTCGGTGCAACATTAAAGATATGCAGCTGGTGAGAACAATAAGCAATAAGCAGCGTTGTCGCCTTTGAAGTCTGCAACTGTACACAGGGAAAATGTGTGTATCCTAATGTCTATTAGTGCGTCAATGATTTTGTGCACGTGTGCGTGCGTGCGTATACGTCTGTGTTCACATTGGCAGCTACAGCGCTACAGTCTGCGATTCATTTTCGGTGGAAGCCAGCGACATGAAAACATCCAACACAACACAAATAAAGTTGAGCTGGCTTCAACTTGACAACCAGCAGCCTACAAAGCTACAAACAGGACCAAGTGTTGTTTCACTGTTTTCCACTCTCTCCACACAATAAAAGTTGGAAAACGAATCATTTCCATCAGCCAGATTTCCCGCTCGTTTTAACCCAAGCCTTTATATGTTTTCCTTCATGTTCTCGCTCGTTGAGCGAACGCTCGATGGCATCAACGAGCACGTTGCACACAGGGGCGTCGGACCAAGTTCTGGGCCCTGGGTACAAGGTCACGGCGGGCCCCCCATTATTTTGTGAACTAACTATTGAAAAATAGCAGATATACAAGCTCACAGCGCGGCACCGAGTGCCGCGCTGTGAGCTTGTAGATCTGCTATTTCTATGTCAGTGATGCTCAAACATTTTCATGTGAAGGACCCCTGACATTATATGTATTTGGCCACGGACCCCTATCTCAAAATATTTAGTTCCAGGGACCCCCCAGAAGCAAACTTTTGAGTTACTAATGTTCACTTAAAAAATACATATATTCAAAGATTTGCCCACATTTTCACGACTTTTAAAAAATAGCAGATATACAAGCTCACAGCGCGGCACTCAGTGCCGTGCTGTGAGCTTGTGTAATGTGTATCTGCTATTTTTCAATAGCTAAAGTATAAAATAATTAAGGTCCCTCCACCTTGGGCCCTAGTAACTCAGTCCCACTGACCCCCCTTGTGACGCCCCTGGTTGCACAACAGATATTGTGCGTTCAGTGCATTGCTTTGTACGCACGCGCGTGCGTGTGTGTGTGTGTGTGTGTGTGTGTGTGTGTGTGTGTGTGTACCTTCGGACGGTAATCTTCAGTATCCTGTAGGATCCCTTGATGAGGATGAGAGCTTCCTGTCTGCTGCCGTAGAGGGCGGAGCCATTTATGTTAATGAGCTCGTCTCCCACCCTCAGCTTCTTGCACTGGGCGGCCTTCCCTCCGTCTTCAATCTGCAGAGAGAGAGAGAGAGAGAGAGAGAGAGAGAGAGAGAGAGAGAGAGAGAGATTATTTTTAATATGCATGGATTAAACAAAATAAAATGTCCTAAATAATGGACTCCTAATGTGCGATTTGGGAAACAAGTGTCTGTGAAAGGAAGATGCTTCCGCACATACCGCCAGTTCGACCACTTCAAATGCTCTAATCTTAAAATAATAACCGAAAGTAGCCGATCTACGAGCTCTCAATGCATTGCAGCAGACGCAATATCTTCTATTTTCGCTGCGCAACATGCCTCCATTAGAACAGTGGTTCTCAACCTGTGGGTCGGGACCCCCAGAGGGGTCCCCAAATTATTTTGGGGGCTCCCCAGATGTTTAGCTAAATGTTAACATTGTTTTGTCACTCAACAGTAAACAAACCAACATACAGTATAAGTCTATACAGGGTATCTGCACATTTCTAAAGTGACAATTTAAGGACTTTAAAGACCTTTTTAGTTCCTCTGGTCAAACATCGGTCAAACTGTCAAATATTAGAGGCAGAAATTGTGAAAATAGCTGATCTACATGTAGATCGGCTATTTTCACAATGGAATAGATTGAGTCAAACTAAATGTAATGCCAACTACTAGCATTCCAAGTGCTTGTCAGGGTGGGAGGATCCCCAGTTAAAATATGATTCTTTTCGGGGTCGCGGCCTAAAAAGGTTGAGGACCACTGTATTAGAAGACATTCTGGCTGCAATGGAATCCAAAGGTCTGAAAGTAACTTTAATCCATGAATATGTTTGATAAATCGCATTGGTTTTCTCCTGTGTGTTATATGAAAATGATTAGTCATATGTTACACGGTGTGTATTGTAGGGTATATCATGTGTCGTGTATGTTGGGAGAAGCATATGAAATGGATACCTGAAGAGAGAGAGACAGAGAAACCATTCATGGTATACATAGCATATTGACACATTGGTGTGAAATGTGCACACACACACACACACACGCACACACACGCACACGTGAACAAATATGTGCTCAGAATCATCTGAACACATTCATTCCCATTCCAGTTTAAAAAAAGAGCAGGAAATTCCTTTTTTTTTTTTAAATAGACACATTGGTGTGAAATATGTCCACAGAACAGAACACATTCATTCCCATCGCAAGTTAAAAAGGTAGGAGAAAGACCTTCCTAACCTTAAAAAAAAATCACACTCGTGTGAACTGAGCGGTGGAGGCTGCGTGTGTGTGTGTGTGTGTGTGTGTGTGTGTGTGTGTGTGTGTGTGTGTGTGTGTGTGTGTGTGTGTGTGTGCGCGCGCGAATGTGAGTGTGAATGTGAGTGTGCCTGGCCTCAGTGGCCTGAACAACAGCTCCCCTCCCTTAACAACGTGGTCATAAAAGGTACTGCAGGCTACATACAGACAGACACGCACGCACCCACACACACGGCCACGTATAGGAGACGGCTCCACCGCTCAAAAAAGAATGGGATGGGATGGGATATGGGCAGAGATATTAAACGATTGGAGGAAATGCAAAAAGGAAAAGGGGAAAAATTATGAGGGAAAAATAAAATGATCAGGAGAGAGGAAGAAAGAGGGCGTCTGATGGAGGGAGAGACAGAGAGAAGCAGTGGTGTAAGAACTAAGTACTTTTACTTCTACTCCACTACACATCCCAGATGCAAACATTGTACTTTTTACTCCACTGCAATTATTTGAAAACTTAAGTTACTAGTTGCTTTGTAGATTTAGATGTACATTTTGGCCATTTGAAAATCTACAAGCCCACAATTGAGAGCTTGTAGATCAGCTATTTTCAAAAGATCTTTTATACATTTTATACAATTTAAAACTTGTGAAATGGGACATTCTTCATGATGAGTACACTTTTGGAACTTAAAGTACATTTTGATAGCAATACTTTTGTACTTTTACTCAAACTAAATCTTAAGTTCGGGACTTTTGCTTGTAACAGAGTATTTCTACATTGGACTATAGATACTTTTACATAAAAAAGGAATACTTTTTTTCCACCACTGGAGAGAAGAGACAGAGAGATGTATTGAATGACAGAGAGAAAGGGGGGATAGGTCACTGTGGAACTGGCAAAGTGAAGATGGATGTCTGTGACCACAAGCTCATTTTTAGACTGGTCACTCCGAGACGCTTTTAACCCTGACCCAGACACTTTCTCATTTAAAACCCTCCCATTTTGGACTCCAGAGACCTTTTCTTTTTTTTTTTTCAAGCAGGGTCCGTTGTTCCCACGGCAACGGTCGGTGCCCCCACAAAACATGTCCGACAACGTCCAACACATTCTGTACCAAAAACATCCACACACAAAAAAAAAAGCCAGCAAATTCCACTGTAATGGGCTCTGGTTTCAGTTGGTGTGTGTGTGTGTGTGTGTGTGTGTGTGTGTGCGTGTGTGCGTGTGTGCGTGTGTGTGTGTGTGTGTGTGTGTGTGTGTGTGTGTGTGTGTGTGTGTGCGATTGTCCGAATGTGCGATGTGGATTTTGTTATTCCTCCCCTTGTTTGCATGTCTGCATGTCTTCAAAACACTGTTATGTTCATGCCTCGGTTCCTTGTGTGTGTGTGTATGCATGCATTCATGTTTGTATGTGTGTGCGTGTGCACGTGCGTGTGTGTGTGTGTGTGTGTGTGTGTGTTGTATGCAGTTTACAGCAGTAGTGCTGTGTGTTGTGTTGTGTCACAGGCACAGTGCGTGTTGTGAATGTACTGTATTTGTGGAATGTTTTCGGTGCGGTCATTGGGGCTAAAGGGGAGGGCAGGAGATGTCTGTGGTGATTGACTCGCTCACCAACATACACCACTCACACACACACCATGAACAACTCACACACACATGCACGCACCATGGTAAATGGTGCATTTATATAGCGCCTCTATCCAAGGCGCTTTACATAGATTGTGCATTACATTCACCCATTCACACACACATTCATACACCGACGGCGGAGGAAACCATGCAAGGCACCAACCTGCTCACCGGGAGCAACTAGGGGTTCAGAGTCTTGCTCAAGGACTCTTCCACACTAACTCTGAGGGAGCCCGGGATCGAACTGGTGTCTGAGTTCTCAGATGGCAACTCTACCCCTGAGCCATGCCGCCTCATGTATACAGAGTCAGACACACGTGCACTATACACCACTCATTCAGACTAGGGATGGGACGATATGAAAATGTCATACCACGATTATGATCAAAAGAAATCGTGATTTACGATATTATCACAATAATCAACATTAATCAACATCCATTACCTATTATCCTGGGGCGGAACATTTAGCAATGTGGCGCGTTGTGAGCTTGTAGATCTGCTATTTTTTGGCAAAGACATTTGATAGAGAGTGAAAAAAAGACTGTATCAACATACGTATATTATAAGTCCCTTTTACCAATTATAGAGGGTTTAAGTGGTACCGGATATGCAGCTCGGCAAATAAAAGGTGAATTGATCCCAGTGCATGACGGAGGACAATATCACGATGAATGAAATCTCCACGATACGATTATCGTGAGTGTTTTTTATCGCGATAAGCGCATCCCATCCCTAACACAGACACACACGGATAAACAGACTTACAGAGTATCTGCCCCCCAAGTAAGGATGAGACAGAAACTGCGGTTAAAACAGTGACAGAGACAGAGAAAATGAGTGGCTTCGATTAAAAAAACAGCTACAGACGAGACGGAGATGGTTCTGTTTATCCGTCCGTTTACGGGGGTGCCGTGTCTGACAGTCCAGCGGGGCTTTGGCGGACGTTCAGAGGCCGCTGTCAGTGCCGGGCGGATCCGAACCGTTCCTCTTAAAACTTAACAAGGCCGGCTGTTAGCGCTGCACAATTAACCCATTTAGGCCTGAACACATGATTATTACGCAATATTTTATGCTTTAAATATTAAAAAATAGCAGATATACAAGCTCACAGCGCGGCACTGAGTGCCGCGCTGCGAGCTTGTAGATCTGCTATTTTTGAAAAAGTCGTGAAAATGTGTGCAAATCTTTGAATATATGTATTTTCAAAGCGAACGTTTGTAACTCAAATTTTGCTTCTGGGTGGTCCCTGAAACTAAATATTTTGAGATGGGGGTCCGTGGCCAAATTCATATCATTTTTGGGGTCCTTCACATGAAAAGGTTTGAGAACCACCTATGCATGCATATGTAGACACATGCATGCATAGATGGACCTTTTCTTTGACGATGGCTGGCCAGATTGCTGACATAGAAACATAGGTTTTTCAAAAAAACCTTAGAAGGATTCAAAAGACACTTATAGAATCGGGTCAAAATTCTAATTTTCACGATTTTTCAAAAATAGCAGATCTACAAGCTCGCAGCGCGGCACTCGGTGCCGCGCTGTGAGCTTGTATATCTGCTATTTTTCAATAGTTAAAGCATAAAATAATGATACACAAAATGTGTACCCGTTCTGAATGGGTTAAAACCCCTTCCCCAAGAATGTGCATCGTCGTCCTCAAGAACACAAGAACCCAACTGCGGTTTACACAAAGAACAAGAGGACCGGGACGGATGTTTCAGAAGAACCTCTTGATTATTACTGACGTCATGGTTCTCATGTTGAGTTGGGATCCAAACCGGAGGAACCGTATCCAACATTGTAGGAGCCCGGAGTCGGTTCCATTACATTTGGAATTGTTTTACGGAAACCGATTCTGTCACATTGTCAGAACTGGTATGTTGTGGATTCTTTTAGGTCTGCTATACAAGCACAGGCGTAGAGTTGCTGTCTTAGAACACAGAGGGTTCCCAGCTCGGTCCCGGGCTCCCCCAGAGTTAGTGT
This sequence comes from Nannobrachium achirus, assembly GCF_963921795.1. Taxonomy (NCBI): domain Eukaryota; kingdom Metazoa; phylum Chordata; class Actinopteri; order Myctophiformes; family Myctophidae; genus Nannobrachium; species Nannobrachium achirus. The sequence continues at coordinate 46,043,756 of NC_137821.1, read as the reverse complement.
CAAAGAGTCCTTGAGCAAGACTCTGAACCCCTAGTTGCACCCAGTGAGCAGGTTGGTGCCTTGCATGGTTTCCTCCGCCATCGGTGTGTGAATGTGTGAGTGAATGGGTGAATGTAAACGCACAATCTTCCTGAAAAGTACAAAGGTATTGGCATCAAACTATACAACCAAATAGTGCCAAAAGTAAAAAATACTAAAATGTTTTAAAATAGCAGATCTACAAGCTCACAACGCAAAGTCACCGATTTAGTGCTGTTTCAAAACCCCATGACGATAGTCTGGTCGTTTATTGTTGGGGGCCAGGGTTTTCCTGTGTTAATCCGGGGCTGTGTACAGCTCGAGCTAATCTATTTCACACAGACCGAGGCCATCATTCAAGGTGGATTACGATGTTTCTTTGCATAAGTAAAGCCTTGAGCAAACCAGAAGTGGATGTCAGGTTACCTCCTCTGAGAAGCAGAACCTCTGCCTGCACACTTCCAGAAAAAAAAAAGGAACCCAGCGTTCCCAGTATGGTGGAACACCTGGTAAAGCAAAGATTAATGTCACATATCGTCGTTGTCCGATGAAAACCTTGTATCTCCAAAACCGCTCGTTTTGCATTTATCATTTTAAAAATGATTTAAACTAGTGAAAACAGCCGATCTACAAGGACACAACGCCTCGCGGTGCGAGGCGTTGTGTGCTTGTAGATCTGCTGTTTTCACTACTTTTGTGCGACGGCCTTGTGTGATGAAGCAGGGCTTTGCTTTGCGAAAAATGTACACATTTGAAACTTGGAGATACGAGGTTTCTGCCCGACAGTGACGATATACAGTGTTATAGACGCTACGCTTTGCTCTGCTCTCGCTACTGAACCAAATGAAATGTGTATCTCTTTCAGACGCGACAACCGTACATGTTGTTTGGGGTTACCCAGGGCTTTTGAACAGTGTTCACGAGTCCTTTGGTAATGGGCCTTGGGTCGCCTATAAAAGATTAAATAAGGGTCATATAAAACAGAATTCCAAACCTTTCAAAAACGTTTAAATCATCATAGTTACAAGGTGGATATTTTGCTCTCCAGTGTAGACAGGGGCCCTGGCCCTTGTTCCCTCACACTCACTCCCCGTTGCAGCAAAAGGGAGGAATGCATGGCATGGAAAAAGATTTCAGATTTTGTGGTTGCTTAGTCATGTAGGCACACACACACACACACACACACACACACACACACACACACACACACACACACACACACACACACACACACACACACACACACACACACACACACACACACACACACACACACACACACACACACACACACACACACACACACACACACACACACACACACACACACACACACACACACACACACAGAAATGTATGCATTACTACAAGCAACATGAGTAAATGCGAGAACACAAGACACACACACACTCGCACACACAAATAGGAGACGATTCAATGCCTTCTAATGCAAAGCGAGTCCACTCGCTGTTTTAGTGTACATTTACTGTACTGTGTGCTAGGGATCGGACGATATGACATTTTCATATCACGATTATTGGGACAAAAGAAATCGCGATTTACGATATCATCGCGATAATCAAAATCCATTATCCTGGGGTGGAACATCTGCCAAAAAATAGCAGTCATTGTGAGTGTTTTTTATCACGGTAAACGATAATATCGCATATCGTCCCATCATAATTGAATTCTGAGTCTGAGTGTACTGAAAATTGACCCTAAAGGTTACGGGTCTATTCGTTCACTCACAGAGTTAAAACAACACTTTACTGAAAGGAGGGAGAGAGAGACAGACAGACAGACAGACAGACAGACAGACCGACAGAGAGAGAGAGAGAGAGAGAGAGAGAGAGCTACTGCAGTGGTTCTCAACCTTTTCAGGCCGCAACCCCCGAAAAATAATCATATGTGCACTGGGGACCCCCCAAAATAATCATATGATAAATGGGACCCCCACCCCCATTGCTGCTAATGTGGCATTTTCTTCTCCGTTCCCTTTCTCTCTTTCCATCCTTTCTTTACCGCAACTCCTCACAACCTTTCATCCTCTCTCTCGGAGATAAGCAACCTTCACATTGCATACACACATTTAGAAGGCAACGGTAGCCAATCAGGAGGGAATATGGGAAATGGGACAGATCCATGTTGATGACATGACTTTAGAGATGCTGTGTACGGCTTTGCATGATTTTAGGGCAAAATCTGTAGGAGCAGTGTCCAAAAATGTGTATTTTAGGCCTCATGGTGGAGCTAGAAGAGGACCATGTGAGAAATGAGGGGGTGGTTTGGTAGCCAAGGAGTGTGTGTGCAAAAGGCATTCATCGGGGCAACGGTGGCGGAGATACGAGTAGGGGAAAAGTGTGATGTGACGGACAGAATGACTGACAGACTGACCGACGGACGGACAGACAGACAGCCGGTGGAGGTTTTGATAGTAACTGCGACCTGACGGTCGCAAACAATTGGCATGCCCTGAGACCACAGTGGCCTTAATGCCCCAGCTGAGAGCTGACTGTACCACTTTCTCCTCTGTCTCTTTCTGGTCATGTAGACACCGGTGTCTTTTGTTGAGATTCTGAATTCATACTTTAACTCTCCTGAGTCCCCATCTTTAAACCAATCCAGGGACTTTGATTGGTGCAGGGCTCATCATGGATCAGATTGTAAATTATACTTTATTTCACTTATTAAATGATCCTTAACCCTTACATTTCAATTATTTAACTAAGATCTTGTCTTATTTGATGGCCTTCCTGCCCTGGCATTCGGCCTTGTGCCCCAAAGAAATGAACAACACTAAAGGCCAAGTAGCCTGATGGTGACAGTACAGCACTCTCACTCCCTCTCTCTCCCTTTCTCCCCCCTCCATGGTTTCATGGCTTCTCTCTGAGTCTCCAGTAAAAGAAAATAGCTCTTTATTCTGATGAGGTGCCATGGAGACACACCTCTGTGCTGGCTCTGTGTTGAGACTGGTGGCCAGACTTCTCTCTCTCGCTTTCTGCATCCTTTCTCTGGGTTTTCTGTCGTTCCCCAGTGGCTCACAGAAACGCTGCCACAATAAAACTCTTGCAGGGTGGGACTTTCAATGCTCTGCTTTTTGGTCAGTTGTCGTTTTATCACTCTCAATGTACTCCTTCGCTCTCGCTGTTGTCGGGCAGAAACCTCTTAGTTTTATCTTTTTCGTAAAAAATTAAAGCCGTCACACAAAAGTACCAATTCCACAAGCTCGAAACGTGGCGTGAAGCAACACGCTTTGAGCTTGTAGATCTGACACTTTTGCAAAAAATGAATATTTGAATCCTGAAAAGTTACTGGTTTTGGGTTTCCACCTCAGAGACCATATATCAAGGGCAAGTTGGAGCGCAAAGGGTGCAAGTGACATTTTCAAAATATAGATTGCTTATACATATTGTTTCTAATGAAATAATTACATACAATGGAACACTGTCCTGTAAAATTCTGAGCATTTCACTCACGCCCTTTGCGCTCCAAGCCCTCGATATATAAACCTCTCATAGACGTAAAGTTAATTCACTCATTTCCACTATGTTCCCCTATAACTCTCTCGCTCGCCCTCTTTTCCACCTATAAATTCACTCGTTATGGCCCGTGAAAATAAAAGCTATTTCCAGAGAGCAATTCTTGTGCCCAAAGTCAGAGGACACAAGCACACACGCGCACGCGCAAGCACACGCGCACACACACGCACACGCACACACACACACACACACACACACACACACACACACACACACACACACACACACACACACACACTCACACACACACACACTCCCTGTCGTGCACAAAAACACATCCACTCAGGAACACAGGAATAAATGCACGAACACACGGTGGTGTAAAAAGTACTCAAGTAGAAGTACAGAATTTGAAATAGTAAAAGTACAAAAGTATCTGCATCAAAATGTACTTAGTACCAAAAGTAAAAGAACTCATTACACAGAATGTCCCATTTCAGGTTTTCCATTTCAATGTATAAAACTCTTTTGTGGTTTTGAAATAACAATCAATCTACAAAGTAACTAGCAACTAAAGTTTTCAAATAAATGTAGTGGAGTAAAAGTACAATATTTAGATCCGAGCTGAGTAAAATTAAAAGTACTGGACATTGGTAATAAAGTACAAGACCTCAAAATGTTACTGAAGTACAGAACTTAAGTAAATGTACTTTACACCCCTGCAAACACATACACCGAAGGAATCAGTGTCTTGCTAAAGGACACTTCGATAGCAACTCTGGAGGAGCCCGGATTCGAACTAGCAACCTTCCGGTTTCCAATCGGCCAATCTACTCCTGAGCCACTGCCGCCCCGCAGTACACACACGTGCGCGCACACGCACGCACACACACCCTACATAATGATATGTAGACACATGCATGCATAGATGTATACAAGCATTACATAGACCGACACCGCGCTTAGTTTACATCCTCTCTCTCCCCTCCGTCTCCACGTTGCATCATTTCCCCCCTTTTCTCACCGAGAAAATTCCCAAACATGGTCCGTTTACGAGCGCAAACACACAGTGGGGAAAATGACCGCTCATTACCCAGCTATGTTTGTGGACTTACATTAAAGTCAATTAGGCTGGTGTGGTGGCAGTAAAACATTCACACACACACACACACACACACACACACGCACACACACACACGCACGCACGCACGCACGCACGCATGCAAGCACGCACACACAAAAACACAATTATCAATGTACCATTAAGAACTAGTGAGAGAGACAGAGATGGATGGAGAGAGTGAGAGAGATTGGACAGAGAGATGAAGAGAGCGCGAGACGAAGCAGGGAGTGATAGGGAGGGGGTGAGACGAGGAGTTAGGAGAGGATGGAAACAGTGTTCATAATTTCGTCCAAAAAAGTTTGTCGTCTACCTTTTTTCACTTTTCATAATTTTGTCAAAACACAAACTAACTGACTGACTAAAATGTTAGGCAGTGACTTATTTTTTATATCGACAAAATCAACTGTAGATTTAATCGACTATTTTTTTGAAGATTTGTTTTGGGGCTTTTATGCCTTTATTGATAGGAGAGTAAACTGACAGGAAATGGTCGTCGGGATCGGGACTTGAACCCGCGACGCGCCGTCAGGCATCAGAGGTATGCGCCTGGACCGGTAGTCCAGCGGGCGCCCTTGTCGACTAAAATGTTAGAATATTTAGTTGAATAAAACTTAAACTTGTCAGACGACTAAAATAAATGACATGTTCAAAAGACTATGACTAAAACTAAATCCAAATGTTGCTGTCTAAATTGACACTGGATGGAAAGAGGCGAGATGGAACGAGGGAGCGTGGAATGGAGGGAAGAATCAAGGGAGGAGAGGAAAGATCGAGTGAAGGAGGAGGATGGAGAGAAGGCGGCGAGGAAAGGAGGGAGGGAGAGTGGAAGGAGGAGGCGAACACATGGACCACGGGGCCATGGGAAGGAGAAGCAAGGGAGAATCCTTGAGGAAGGAAAGGAGATAAGGAGAGAGAGAGAAGGGTGAAAGGGTGAATAGCTTCTGGTCTGGAACACGTGCGTGCATGCTTGCGTGTACGTGCACACACACCTGCCTTCTGTGCCCACTGCCCATTATAAACTCGACTGCTTTCTAATTACAGTCCACATACCTGCTTTCTAGGTTAAGTACATAAAAACCTGCAGGTGTGTCCGTGTGCGCGCGATGTGACCTATGAAGTCATAATCCGGTGTTCATATGTTGTCTCAGGCATAGATCAAAGCCATGACGTCTTAAAACTTGACATCATGGCTTTTTTATGGCAGTGTACAGTACACAGCACAGTAACAGGGACACATTATGAAGCAAACTAAATGAACGCAGTACTTATAATGACAGGCATTTCTACTCTGAGAGACCTGACACACACGTGCACACACACACACACACACACACACACACACACACACACACACACACACACACACACACACACACACACACACACACACACACACACACACACACACACACACACACACACACACACACACACACACACACAGGCAATTGGGGAGGGTAATTAAGGGATTTGGGGCAGTTATTGGTCAGTAATAAGCATGAAACTGACCTAAATAAGATTCCAAAAGTTGTCTGTCGACTGCCCTGCGGGTAATATGGTTTCTGCTAGGAGGGCTCATACACCAACGTGATAACCTATTCCTTCCTTCCACTAAGGCTTGTCTACTCCGAGGCAGTGCACTTGTCTACAGTACATACATGCAAGGCCATCTGCTGCTTGGAGCGCACGCTCACAAGCACCTCAAGGACTCTCTGTGGTGTACCTGATTCGTTTGGAAGAGATTTCAAAAGTCATGAATTCGTTGTAAATCCTTGCACATATTCAGGACATCGAGTGAGCCAAAACGGGAGGTTGAGTGAACCAAAATGAGCGCTCCTCCTGACCTGTATCCCTCTCATCCTATAGGATAATCTCTCGCTCCCAAGTTTTGTACCGCTACGCTATCGTAGACAGCAAATAATACAAATAGCCATGACTATCACGGAGGTAGAAAGAGAAGGTCCCTTGTACAGTGTGTGCACTGTGTAGGTCTGCCACCACACTGGTTTTCACCTGGTAAAAATGTATTTGACTCAATTTGAGCCAAAATGATGTTTTTAATCCA